>NC_092147.1:76967058-77267058 GCF_045791955.1 Oncorhynchus clarkii lewisi | reverse complement strand
GTACTGTCTCTTTAAATGCGTAATTTTGCTCTGCTCATGCTCGGAGCTTTGTCCAGGAGTTTCCCTGTCGAAAACCAGCTGTGCGAGTATCATCACGTAAGGAGGTGATCGTGTTGTTATTCATCGGTGAATATCGCTTTCTCTGACAAGGATTACAATAATTTTTATGCAAATAAGCGTCATTATCTTCAGTGAAGGGGTCTAAACTGAAAGTGGGAAAAAGCGGAACGGAGAACGGTCAACTTGATCTATTTGTCCGGGTTGCTGCATTCTCCACCGCAGCGAACAACATCCACAACCGACTCTTGCAATGGAAATTGGGATCCAGAACTAACATCCCAGGATCAATCCTGTGACCTTTTATTTTCTTCCAGTTTTTCGGGAAGCATTAGGATGGTGAACTTGAAAATTGCTTGGAAAATACTTAATTTAGAATACAACTTAGAAAACACACCGATTTTCTTTGGTTTTTAAAATGGCTTCTTAGCCTCTGGGAATAACGCTGTGAGCATTCATTAACGTTAGTTCAAGAAAGTTTAATAGGAGTGCATAAAGTCAGTGCACATTTGCAGGCTTTGTTGTCTGATGAGAGATGCTTTAGTTGCGGGACTCCAGCAATATGCTCAGACTCAGCTATGTTTCTATAGCCAATAAATAAGCCAATTTGAATGTTTTGAGTGTATTTAGCTTCATGGCTAGGCTATCCCACGCATACACCAAACCTTTGCTTACAAAGTATTTATTACCGATAAGTGACATTTTAATTGAGTCACTCAATCTGTGAATAAGGGAGTCTTAACCAGAAAAGGAGACATTTACCTGTTTCTAAAGTAAAATGGGAGGGGACTGCCGAGGAATGCATATATGCACATGGACTAGATATCCAAATATGCGACCCCAGGACATCAAAATATATTTGGGGGCATTCCTTATGCTGTACTTGGTGTTTTACACCGAAGCCACAGTCTCCAAGTCCTGTGATAAAAATTGTTTTTCTGGTAAATGCATCAATGGAACTTGCGTCTGTGATCAAGGATGGGTTGGAGCCCAGTGTCAACACTGTCAGGGAAGATTCAAGTAAGTATCCGCAAATATACTGTTTCAAAGTAACATTCTAATGGAGTATTGAGTTGTTTGATCCAGGCTACTTTCTAACCAGTGTTCAAAGACAAAGTCTACTTTCTATTACGCCTGCTACGTTAAGTTCAAGTCCACTAGACATTATTACAACCTCGCTCGGTCAGAAGTAGCCTATTATTGACTTGCAGCTAATCACAGACCGACAGTACGGTATGAAGACAGGCTAAAGCTGCTTCTCCAGTACATGTCATGGCGACGTTGGCAAGCTAAGCTGATGCGTAGAAATACGTCATCATGTCTATAAAGGTCGTCTCGCGCCCAATTGCGCATGTGTAGGCCATCAGATCACAGGCACTCCTTCGATATAAAGTTGTTTTTGACGAAAATTAAAACGTGTCCGTTTGTCACTTTCACGAGGGTGGAGTAATAACATGTTCAAGTACTTAAGACATTGGCTCGAATCTAGGTTGTGCCATTTAGATTTCGAGAAAATGAACAACTAAAGGAAGAATGTTTCACTTTTCGCATTGACTTTTCAAACCCTGGCCTGGTTTATTTCGCAAGCGTCCCCGGAAGTCTCGCGATGTTGCTCTTCTGGGTTTAGAAACTATGCGCGGATGCTTATGAATCACCAAACAATATCAAGAGCCGTGACACCTTAACCCCGGCGCATTCCTTTGTTATTACTCTCTGCCACCCTACAATATAAAGCCTTTACATTCCATTCAAGGGTGGTAAATGTACAAATTATTATCTTTGTGGATTCATATCGATTTTCCAATCAAATATCCCTGGCAACAGTCACCTTAGACTCAACAGACAAATATACAGCATGTCAAATAACATTTTATTTGTCACATACACATGGTTAGCAGATGTTAATGCGAGTGTAGCGAAATGCTTGTGCTTCTAGTTTCGACAATGCAGTAATAACCAACGAGTAATCTAACCTAACAATTCCAAAACTACTACCTTATACACACAAGTCTAAAGGGATAAAGAATATGTACATAGAGATATATGAATGAGTGATGGTACAGAACGGCATAGGCAAGATGCATTAGATGGTATCGAGTACAGTATATACATATGGGATGAGGAATGTAGGGTATGTAAACAAAGTGGCATAGTTTAAAGTATTATGTATTACATAAAGATGCAGTAGATGATATAGAGTACAGTATATACATATACATATGAGATGAGTAATGTAGGGTATGTAAACATTATATTAAGTAGCATTGTTTAAAGTGGCTAGTGATATATTTTTTACATCAATTTCCATCAATTCCATTATTAAGTGGCCGGAGTTGAGTCAGTGTGTGGCAGCAGCCACTCAATGTTAGTGGTGGCTGTTTAACAGTCTGATGGCCTTGAGATAGAAGCTGGTTTTCAGTCTCTCTGTCCCTGCTTTGATGCACCTGTACTGACCTCGCCTTCTGGATGATAGCGGGGTCAACAGGCAGTGGCTCGGGTGGTTTTTGTCCTTGATGATCTTTATGGCCTTCCGGTGACATCGGGTGGTGTCGGTGTCCTGGAGGCCAGGTAGTTTCCCACCGGTGATGGGTTGTGCAGACCTCACTACCCTCTGGAGAGCCTTACGGTTGTGGGCGGAGCAGTTTCCGTACCAGGTGGTGATACAGCCCGACAGGATGCTCTCGATTGTGTCTGTAGAAGTTTGTGAGTGCTTTTGGTGACAAGCTGAATTTATACAGCCTCCTGAGGTTGAAGAGGCGCTGCTGCGCCTTCTTCACAACGCTGTCTGTGTGGGTGGACC
The DNA here is from genome assembly GCF_045791955.1 of Oncorhynchus clarkii lewisi. Taxonomy (NCBI): domain Eukaryota; kingdom Metazoa; phylum Chordata; class Actinopteri; order Salmoniformes; family Salmonidae; genus Oncorhynchus; species Oncorhynchus clarkii. The sequence continues at coordinate 77,264,201 of NC_092147.1, read as the reverse complement.
AATTCAGTTTGTCCGTGATGTGTACGCCGAGGAACTTAAAACTTACTACCCTCTCCACTACTGTCCCGTCGATGTGGATAGGGGGGTGCTCCCTCTGCTGTTTCCTGAATTCCACAATCATCTCCTTTGTTTTGTTGACGTTGAGTGTGAGGTTATTTTCCTGACACCACACTCCGAGGGCCCTCACCTCCTCCCTGTAGGCCATCTCGTCATTGTTGGTAATCAAGCCTACCACTGTTGTGTCGTCCGCAAACCTGATGATTGAGTTGGAAGCGTGCATGGCCACGCAGTCGTGGGTGAACAGGGAGTACAGGAGAGGGCTCAGAACTATCCATGTAATGGATAGTAGACTAAGCCATGTTTTTTTGTGGTCCTTGTCATTGAGGCTTGCTATTGCTGGCAATTCATGGCTGACTACCTGTATAGATCGAGTGGAAAATAGTGAATTCCTACTCCACGTTAAGTGTTGTGATTGCCAGTGTTAGGGAAGCTACTCTGAACATATAGTTTACCAAGCTACCAATTACGTCACACTGGAAGATGTTAAGCTACTCTTTAAAAAATATTAGTTTACTTAACTAAAGTTACTTTGAAAAAATAGTTCACTACATCCAAACTACTTAATGTTGAAATCTCATTTCTAAATCTGAAATTTCATAGACTACAAATTGCAATCAATCTGTTGTTAATGTGTAATTTAGCCGACCAAACACAAAAACTATGTTTCAAGTGAGATTGGTAGGTCTAATGCCGAAAAAGAAAGGACATTTTCTGGCATAAAATGTAGTGTGTAGTTCAAGTAGTTAGCTACACCGCTATATGGTAAAAAAGTAATTAACTACTCTCAAACAAGCTATTGCAAAACTACTCCAAAACACTGGTGATTTGATAATGAACACATTACTTATTTTTGGTAGATTGAGTTTGAGTGTGTAAACTATATTATAACTGGTCCACATGATTGGAAATAGTGAATATGTAGACTTATTTGATTATGATCAACCATCCCTGAGTCAGAGTTGCTTTCGGGGAGGGCCTACTGATTTTTTCCCTTTAGTACAGGCCTTGATTGATTGCCTGTATTGGCCTAATGTGAGGAGCTGAGGTCACCTCCCCTCTTGTCAGAAGGGAATCAGCACCGTAATGCCATCATGCAGCTACTTTCACACCGTGACCATCTGTCAACATCCTCTGGACTTGCAATTTAAAAGAAAAGGTAGACACTACTGGGTCACACTTGTCAAATCTGTGTTGAATTGGGTTAAAACCTGCATGTCCATCATCAGGATGCAAATAACAGCACATTTTAATCCCTTAGATTAAATCTATTCAGGAAATTGGTCACACTTAACAGTACATTTCTCAGGCAGATGTGGTTACATGGAATTTATTTTTATTTGATTATTAGCAACAGGTGAAGTCCTTTCATACAAAGTTGTGGAACTATTTCAGCGCTGCAGTATTACTTAGGCCTATCTGCATTAACTTTGTAACTACTGTGAAATAACTCATTACTGTCATATTTCTAAAATATCAATCATATATATGAACTAAAGACAACTTAATCTACTAATCTAGTCTAATATAAATTTAATCCATGTTCATCAGAGGATATTCTTTACCTCAATCTTTTGGGATTTTAAGGGTCATGGATCCAGTTTTATGTGAGACTAGTAATGTTTTTTGGAGGGTAAATGGGGATGTGCAGGTAGGATGGTTAAAAATAGTGTATTGCCAGGTCATGTGAGAATGGGAACTAGATCTTAACCTGAGTGTGGGGCACTGAAGAGAGATTTTAGGCAGCAATTTAGAAACAACTTCTCTAGTTTTAAACAGCCTATGTGGCATTGATATGAGTCAGAAACATTCATTCTAGTGTCAAAATGTACTACAAAGTGTAAATAGGAAAATGTTGGTGATAAAGTCAGTCTCATCTAAAACTGAGTTTTGTGAGTATGTCACAATTTACTGGAAGGGTGAGTATGGATTACCCAGTGCTGACTAACCGGAGAGAAGCAGCTGTGCTGATTGCGCTCTATCAGCTGCGCCCGCTATATCCAATCATAGCAGCCAGAACCTCCACATAGTGAGACAGACCTGCCCATTACGCAGCGCCTCATGTCGCCCATGTTATGTTGAACTCTTGGTCCTAGGCCCTTTATTAAGTGGCCACTTGCTGATTGATGTGTTTTGATAGTGTAAACCACTCAAGTTTGCCACTTTTTGGGGTATCCAAACTGCAACTGCATTCGGGAACATCTCATGTTCCCCCGTAACCTGTTTTGTAACATGATTCCCTATGAAACACTGCCAGACAAACGTGCACACACTAGTAATAGATAGTGTGAAAGTTGTAAAAAACAAAACGGCACAGAAGCGCACACATTGCCACTCGCCAGTGACTTGATAAGCTGATTGTGGCCTGGATGCTCAATGTGCCTGCAAGCTACTAGTGATTTTGGGCACTGATAAACAGTGTGTAACTTGTGATTTATTTACAAAAGTTTGACAGCTTGCAGATGAGGTTGTAGATGTGATGTTATTCTCAGAAATCAGTCCTGAGCGCGCAGCCAAACTTTCCCGACTCGACTGTCTGAAGTGCACTGATTAGTTTTTCATGCACATTTTTTTTTTTTTTTTACCTGAGAAATACACCATACACCTATGTTGGCTGTGCTGTTGCTACGGTGACTTAGGAGGGACAAACAGCAGTAATTGCCCGGGTACGATATGCAAACATAACACACTCACATCAAACCATACCCCCAAGACAACTCTTGTTTAGCATTTCTTAATGAGCAATCTTCAAAACGAGGCCAAATCAGGAAGTTCAGTCACCTTTTAATGAAGTGCCACCACCTGTGATTAAATTAAAGCTGGTCATTTCATCCCACTCAAACCCTTCAGTATGTATGTTCATGTTATCAACCAAAAGTGTTTTGTCCTTACCGTGGCTGATTTTTAAAGGGGCAATCTGCACTTGCTACATCCATTTTTGGATTTATAAATGAATTATATACCCATTGATTCTCAAATAATATAAATTATTAACTTTTATATAAGCGTGTTTTACTTCTATGTTTGTAAACATTGTAAATATAAAAAAAAAAAAACACTTTAGCCTCAACATGGTTACAACTCTAATTTTGATATCATGCATGGTCAGACCTTGCATCCATAGCTCTGTGAATTTAAGTTGTTTCATTTCTCCAGACCCATCACTCAGCGGTGGCCGCTTTGTTATTATTTCAACTTTGGATTGGCCCTTTAATGTCAATGCTGTCTGTATTAAGTTCTAAAATGGACCAAATTTGAATGCCATAAATGGCAAGTGTACAGTTCCTGTCTGGAATCCAGTATAATTAATTGGACAATAACGGGTTCATTATCAGTGTCAAATAGTGAAGTTGGAAGGGCTCCCAAGTGGCGCAGCGGTCGAAGGCACTGCATTTCAGTGCTAGAGGCGTCACTACAGACCTACAGACCCTGTTTAAATTCCAGACTGTATCACAACCGGCTGCAAATTGGAGTATCATTGGGCGGCGCACAATTGGCCCGTCGTCGTCTGGGTTAGACTTGCCAAGAGAAATAAAGGTGAAATAAATAAAAAGTGCACGGAAGCTGTGGGAGGTTCAAAGTGCCAATCAAAGAGAGAACGAAAGATACATTAAACATAAATAGTTGTGCATCACATCAGCGGTTCGATTGTTTTCAGCGAATCATCTCACCTGTGGATGGCACACACAATGTCAGTGGGAAATCGGAGTTTAGCAGAGTGGAAACAGCTTGCTGAGTTGGTCTATTGATTTAGTTATCTGTGATTTTTATGGCACTGCGGCCCCTCTAGTCTGTTTCCCTGAGTGTGACTGTCTGACTGCCACAGGTTGGTTGCTGCAAATGGATTCAGACAGGCAGATTACATCTTGCAGTTCCACCCATACATTAATTATTCACACAAACAAACAGTTACAACCCAGATGCTGCCAAAACCAAAATGCAGACTATGAGCACTTGTAGGCATCCTAAATAAAAAAGATGCTCATAATCTTACAGCCTGGTAGAGGTCAAATTTAGGTTTGTTGTTTTGAATGCAGAACTGAAATAATGTCTTCTCTCTGACAGTTTGACTGTCAATGAAGGACTTTTGTTATTTTATTCTCAGTCTCGTTATTAGAAACAGTGAGGGTTACGAGTGGACATAAAGTTGAGGAGATTGCATCCTGCTTGGCCCATGCACAGTCCATTTGGGAAGTATTCAGACCCCTTGACTTTTTCCACATTTTGTTACGTTACAGACATTCTACAATGGATGAAACAATTTCCCCCATATCAATCTACACACAATACCCCATAATGACAAAGCAAAAATAGATTTTTTGAAAATTTTGCTAATCTATTCAAAATAAAAAACAGAAATACCTTATTTACTTAAGTATTCAGACTCTTTGCTATGAGTATCGAAATTGAGCTCGGGTGCATCCTGTTTCCATTGATCATCCTTTAGATGTTTCTACAACTTGATTGGAGTCCAAACTTGAATGTCCAAACTGCGCAATTGGGGGAGAAGGGCCTTGGTCAGGGAAGTGACCAAGAACCCAATGCTCACTCTGACAGAACTCCAGAGTTCCTCTGTGGCCATGGGAAGACCTTCCAGAATGACAACCATCTCTGCAGCATTCTACCAATCAGGCCTTTATGGTAGAGTGGACAGACGGAAGTCACTCTTCAATAAAAGTTACATTTCAGCCCGCTTCGTTTGCCAAAAGGCACCTAAAGGACTCTTGGACCAGAAAGAAGATTCTCTGGTCTGATGATACCAAGATTGAACTCTTTGGCCTAAATGCCAAGCGTCACGTCTGGAGGAGACCTGCCACCATCCCTGCGGTGAAGCATGGTGGTAGCAGTCAGAATCAAGGGAAAGATGTAGGGAGCAAAGTACAAAGAGATCCTTGATGACAACGTGCTCAGGACCTCAGACTGGGGCGAAGGTTCACCTTCCAACAGGACAACAACCCTAAGCACACAGCCAAGACAGCTCAGGAATATCTTCCAAACAAGTCTCTGAATGTCCTTCAGAGGCCAAGCCAGAGCCCTGACTTGAACCCGATCAAACATCTCTGGAGAAACCTGAAAATAGCTGTGCAGCGACACTCCCCATCCAACCTGACAGAGCTTGAGAGGATCTGCAGAGAAGAATAGGAGAAACTCCACAAATACCGGTGTACCGAGCTTGTAGCGTCATACCCAAGAAGACTCAATACTGTAATTACTGCTTCAACAAAGTACTGAGTAAAGAGTGAATACTATTTCAGTTATGGGGTATTGTGTATAGATTGATGAGGGGAAAAAATATTTAATACATTTTAGAATAAGGCTGTAACGTAACAAAATGTGGAAAAAGTCACAGGGTCTGAATACTTTCCGAAGGCACTTGGCATACATCTCACTTAAGTATTGAAAGTGCAGTGTCACACATCTGATGTACGGATGTTGACATTGCTAGTGATATCAAATGCATTGTATTTCTCATACATAGCACATGCTGAGTCTCCTCTGTGTGGAGAGATATGCTTGACTTTTAATGATGGTAGACTCTATGCTGTAATCGCTGGAAAAGGTGCTTCAAGAAAGTACTGAGTAAAGGGTCTGAATACTTATGTAAATGTGACATTTCCATTTTTAAAATATTTTTTAACAAATGTGAAATAAAATATTAGAAAAAAACCCAGGTTTTGTCATTATGGGGTATGTGTGTAGCTTGATGAAGGAGAAAAAACTATTCCATTCATTTTTGAATAAGTCTATAATGTAACAAAATGTGGAAAAAGTCAAGGGGTCTGAATACTTTCTGAATGCACTGTATACTCCCACACTTTACTTTCCTCTCCTCTCCCTTTATCTCTTTCTCAATGTCTTTCTTTCTTTAATCAAGCTAGAGCTAGTTGCACCAACAACCTATTGCTCCTGTTTTTAAAGTGCTTGATGGGGGTGAATACAGTACTGGTATATTGTGCACTTAGCGAGGGATAATAATGTGCTTCTCTTTCAAAGGAAACTTGTGATATGGAGGATTCAAGGCCTCTGTTCTTTTAAACTTGCCTTTTTAAGACTTTCCTAATTGGAATTTCCCGGACTCTCATCCCATTACAAACATGCTGAGTGCATTCATTTAGTTCATTTATTTCCCAAGCAGCATTTGCTGGTGTCATGTGCACTGAATTAATCAAACATTGTACAAGTCATTTAACTCTGAAGAGAATATTCAAGTATTTGTAAATCTCTATAGAAGCTGTACTTGCCTACAGATAAGGTCATTCCCACCAGGAATAAAATCCCAGTTTGACAAAAATATATGAGAATCACAAAGTTATGGACACAATGTCAATCAGAGCATCCTGGGAAGGAAGAACATACAGTATCTAATTAAGGAGCTTAGATATTTCTGCTTCTCCTCATCTCCCTCTCTCCATCCCCTCATCTCCCTCCCTCTGTGCCTTCATCTCCCTCTCTCGCTCCATCCCCTCATCCCCCCCTCTCCATTCCCTCATCCACCTCTCTCCATTTCTTATCTGTATTTCTAGAAGTTGTTGTAAGCTGACTAAGCTCTGAGGAGCACCATGGACACTGCGATGTAGAGACAAAATGAACACATATTACAATCTTTATTCTTTTCTGCATTTCCCCCATCTAGTCTATTTTCATTTGTTGCTCCTCAGTCCGTCAAGTCCTGATGTGCTTGTCTATAACCTCGCTTGAGGTGTGGAATTTGGAAATGGATCAGAGCGTGCAAACTGAATCTAGTGAGCGCATGCATATGTAGACAAGAAGGGGAATGAAGTGTCCTAAACATGAAGGCCTTCTTTCCTGCACATACAGACTGAACAGCTCTGAGAGGGGTAAATGGCTGAAGGCTTTGAGAACGAAGTGATTGTACAGTTGCTTTGAGACCATGACACTGTATTTATAGAGCAGAGAACATCAAGTACTTCTTTTTACACGGCCTCACTTAGTTTCCTCTGCATCCAAACCCTCTGGGGGTGTCCTGAAAATGGTGTCACATATAGAGACTAGGTGGTGGGAAACAGCACTGCACAGAGCGGACTGAAAGATAACTACTGTACATGTGTGCATGCAAAAAGTACAGTAACAATACTGGATCCTGCTCACCTTATATTGGTCAATACTCTTTGTTATAAGGATGTGATCTCTGAATATGGACACAATTAGGGCCTCTCTAGATTTCTACAGACATATGAGGCCTTTTAAATGAGAATGGTCTCCTCACAAATTCCCCCAGAGCTCCTCCCACTAGAACACATGATATAAATGCACTATATTGTATTGGGTTGCTATGTGTCTTTTAATACTATGCATACTGTAATGTACTGATATTATTTTTAAATACTCAATACATTAAATTTAAATTGTGGTCAGTAATGGATGGCTATCATGTGGTGGACTGAACCATTTGTTGACTGGGATACGGGAGACTCAACATCTAAATATTCGGTCCTCCGAATGGATTAACTGTAAAACAACATGATTTTAAAGAGCATGTCCGATATAAATATAGCCATGTTGGTTTGTCATCCCTATGTATCAAGATAGTCTGCTCTCCCAGCATCATCAACAATGAATACAATTCAAATGGACCCAGGATACATTTAAGTTTAAACAAACCTTGATGTCTGACCAGTTTGTACTGTAGAAATGGCTTGCCTGTCCCAGGTTGATGGGTAGTGTCTGTTCCAGTGTTCATGTGTGTAGGGAGGAAGGGAAGGAAGTGGTAGGAGTCTAGTTCTCACAGGCGTAGCCTACATACAGTGCCTTGCGAAAGTATTCGGCCCCCTTGAACTTTGCGACCTTTTGCCACATTTCAGGCTTCAAACATAAAGATATAAAACTGTATTTTTTGTGAAGAATCAACAACAAGTGGGACACAATCATGAAGTGGAACGACATTTATTGGATATTTCAAACTGTTTTAACAAATCAAAAACTGAAAAATTGGGCGTGCAAAATTATTCAGCCCCCTTAAGTTAATACTTTGTAGCGCCACCTTTTGCTGCGATTACAGCTGTAAGTCGCTTGGGGTATGTCTCTATCAGTTTTGCACATCGAGAGACTGACATTTTTTCCCATTCCTCCTTGCAAAACAGCTCGAGCTCAGTGAGGTTGGATGGAGAGCATTTGTGAACAGCAGTTTTCAGTTCTTTCCACAGATTCTCGATTGGATTCAGGTCTGGACTTTGACTTGGCCAATCTAACACCTGGATATGTTTATTTTTGAACCATTCCATTGTAGATTTTGCTTTATGTTTTGGATCATTGTCTTGTTGGAAGACAAATCTCCATCCCAGTCTCAGGTCTTTTGCAGACTCCATCAGGTTTTCTTCCAGAATGGTCCTGTATTTGGCTCCATCCATCTTCCCATCAATTTTAACCATCTTCCCTGTCCCTGCTGAAGAAAAGCAGGCCCAAACCATGATGCTGCCACCACCATGTTTGACAGTGGGGATGGTGTGTTCAGCTGTGTTGCTTTTACGCCAAACATAACGTTTTGCATTGTTGCCAAAAAGTTCAATTTTGGTTTCATCTGACCAGAGCACCTTCTTCCACATGTTTGGTGTGTCTCCCAGGTGGCTTGTGGCAAACTTTAAACGACACTTTTTATGGATATCTTTAAGAAATGGCTTTCTTCTTGCCACTCTTCCATAAAGGCCAGATTTGTGCAATATACGACTGATTGTTGTCCTATGGACAGAGTCTCCCACCTCAGCTGTAGATCTCTGCAGTTCATCCAGAGTGATCATGGGCCTCTTGGCTGCATCTCTGATCAGTCTTCTCCTTGTATGAGCTGAAAGTTTAGAGGGACGGCCAGGTCTTGGTAGATTTGCAGTGGTCTGATACTCCTTCCATTTCAATAGTATCGCTTGCACAGTGCTCCTTGGGATGTTTAAAGCTTGGGAAATCTTTTTGTATCCAAATCCGGCTTTAAACTTCTTCACAACAGTATCTCGGACCTGCCTGGTGTGTTCCTTGTTCTTCATGATGCTTTCTGCGCTTTTGACGGACCTCTGAGACTATCACAGTGCAGGTGCATTTATACGGAGACTTGATTACACACAGGTGGATTGTATTTATCATCATTAGTCATTTAGGTCAACATTGGATCATTCAGAGATCCTCACTGAACTTCTGGAGAGAGTTTGCTGCACTGAAAGTAAAGGGGCTGAATAATTTTGCACGCCCAATTTTTCAGTTTTTGATTTGTTAAAAAGTTTGAAATATCCAATAAATGTCGTTCCACTTCATGATTGTGTCCCACTTGTTGTTGATTCTTCACAAAAAAATACAGTTTTATATCTTTATGTTTGAAGCCTGAAATGTGGCAAAAGGTCGCAAAGTTCAAGGGGGCCGAATACTTTCGCAAGGCACTGTATTTTGTTTGTCTGAGAACACGGGAGTGACCTCTTACATCACCAAACATGTGTTTGTCATACAGCACTGTGTGTGTGTGTGTGGTAATTTATGCATGTTTAAGCCTCAGGCGGGGTACAGCTGACGGCTGCTATGTTTTTGTGCACAGTGAACTGAAATTGCCTACGTGTGGAGCTGAGCTGTGTGTTTAAAGGGTAGGGTGGGGGAGGGCTGGATGGCCATCTGTCCAGAGAGCGCGTTAATCCTGATATGATGAGAGCGAAGGCCTTGTCTCATGTAAGAACACACACACATGCACAGAGTTCCAAATGCATGTGTGTAACACATGACTCATGCCCTCCCTGTTTTCCCAGAGACTAGAAAGCCTTGAGGTACCAACAATGTCACTCTCTTTTCTGTGATCATCACCAGGGGATTGTCATGGAGAATGAGAGAATGCTTGTTGTGATTTGGAAAGTGGAACAATGTGGTCAGCTTTCTTTCTAAGTTGTTTTAATCAATGCTTGTTTCCATCTCTGTTGAGTATACCCACTGCCTTTTGGTGGTTGTCATTCTACAAATGTAGGTATAGAAATACAATTGCAACATGCATATACAATGTCTTCAGGAAGTATTCATACCCCTTGACATTTAGTTGTTACAGCTTGAATTCAAAGTGGATTAAATAGATTAGTTTTCTCTCACCAATCTACACACAATGCTCAATAATGACAAAGTGAACATGTTTTTTTTTTCAATTTAAGCAAATTTTTGGGGGAAATGAAATGCAGAAATCTCTCATTTACGTACAGTGCCAGTCAAAAGCTTGGACACACCTACGCATCCAGGGGTTTTCTTTATTTTTACTATTGTAGAATAATAGTCAAGACATCAAAACTATAAAATAACACATGGAATCATGTAGTAACCAAAAGAGTGTTAAACAAATCAAAATGTTTTGTTATATTTCAAAGCCTATTGGATGACAATTTGTTCTTTACTAAGATAAAATATATCATAATTTACTTTTTTTGTACAACATGGGTACAGCAGATCCCCTTATTGTATGGGACACTTTCAAATGTACTTTTAGAGGCCATTCAATTCCATTTATTCAATACAGTTTAGGTCAAAATAGATTAGACTTATAAAGGAAATACGGGAAGTAACAGAGCAGGTAGATGGTAATGGAAATAAATATATATATATATATATATATATATATATATATATATATATATATATATATATATATATATATATATATATATATATATATATATATTGGCCATAAAACAATCTCAGCTCTGTAGATTTTGTTGCGAAGAGACAATCAATAGATAATTTATTCTGGTATTGCCCCTATGTAGCTTGTTTCTGGTCACTGGTTCAGGAATGGTTAAAAAATCACAACATGCACTTAAAGCGAACCTTACAAATAGCGATGTTGGGCGATTTGGAAAGCCATAGTCAGACAACAAATAATTTAATAATCTTTCCTACGAGTTTCATCTTTAGCTCACAATCTGTGGATAATATATGATTAGAAAGGCTCAAACATTTTGTAAAACATCACAGCACAATTGAAAAATGTATGGCACATGGAAACCAAATGAGGGTGGTCTGCTGGTAGGTGGGATGGCTGAGAGTGGGGGTTTAAAGAGCTGAAGCCTGTGGTGATAGGTGGGAGTGGCTGAGGGTTGGCTTTAAAGAGCTGAGGTCTGTGGTGATAGGTGGAATGGTCTGAGAGTGGCTGAGGGTTGGCTTTAAAGAGCTGAGGTCTGTGGTGATAGGTGGGATGGTCTGAGAGTGGCTGAGGGTTGGCTTTAAAGAGCTGAGGTCTGTGGTGATAGGTGGGATGGTCTGAGAGTGGCGGAGGGTTGGCTTTAAAGAGCTGAGGTCTGTGGTGATAGGTGGGATGGTCTGAGAGTGGCTGAGGGTTGGCTTTAAAGAGCTGAGGTCTGTGGTGATAGGTGGGATGGTCTGAGAGTGGCTGAGGGTTGAGATTAAAGAGCTGATGTCTATAGTGATAGTTGGGATGGGCTGAGAGTGGCTGAGGGTTGGGATTAAAGAGCTCATGTTTGATAATGTATTATTGTTATGTGACTGCTTTATATAAGAGTACCACGTGTAAAATGTATGTATATGTAGCAAACAAAGCAGTAGAAAAACAGGTTAATTAAAAATATTAAAATTATATATTTTATATTCTTTAAAGTAGCCACCCTTTGTCTTGATGACAGCTTTGCACACTCTTGGCATTCTCTCAATCAGCTTCATGGGTTAGTCACCTAGAATGCATTTCAATTAACAGGTGTGCCCTGTTAAAAGTTAATTTGTGGAATTTCTTTCCTTCTTAATGCATTTGAGCCAATCAATTGTGTTGTGTCACAGTAAGGGTGGTATACAGAAGATAGCCTTATTTGGTAAAAGACCAAGTCCATATTATGTCAAGAACAGCTCAAATAAGCAAAAAGAAACAACACTCCATCATTACTTTAAGACATGAAGGCCAGTCAATGTCAAGAACTTTGAAAGCGCTGTCGCAAAAACCATCAAGCGCTATGATGAAACTGTCTCTCTTGAGGACCGCAACAGGAAAGGAAGACCCAGAGCTAAGTTTATTAGAGTTACCAGCCTCAGAAATTGCAGCCCAAATAAATGCTTCACAGAGTTCAAGTAACAGACACATCTCAACATCAACTGTTCAGAGTAGACTGCGTGAATCAGACCTTCATGGTCGAATTGCTGCATAGAAACCACTACTAAAGGACACCAAAAAGTAGCAGAGACTTGCTTTGGCCAAGAAACACGAGCAATGAACATTAGACTGTTGGAAATCTGTCCTTCTTCGAGATTTTTGTTTCCAACCACCGTGTCTTTGTGAGATGTAGAGTAGGTGAACGTATGATCTCCGCATGTGTAGTTTCCACTGTGAAGCATGGAGGAGGAGATGTGGGGGTGCTTTGCTGGTGAGACTGTTGCTGAGTTATTTAGAATTAGAGGGACCCTTAACCAGAATGGCTACCACAGCATTCTGCAGCGACACGCCATCTCATCTGGTTCGGGCTTAGTGGGACTATCATTTGTTTTTCAACATGACAATGACCCAACACACCTCTAGGCTGTGTAAGGGCTATTTGACCAAGAAGGAGAGTGATGGAGTGCTGCATCAGAGGACCTGGCCTCCACAATCACCCGACCTCAACCCAATTGAGATGGTTTGGGATGAGTTTGACCGCAGAATGAAGGAAAAGCAGCCAACGAGTGCTCAGCATATGTGGGAACTCCTTCAAGACTGTTCCAGGTGAAGCTGGTTGAGAGAATGCCAAGAGTGTGCAAAGCTGTCATCAAGGCAAAGGGTGGCTACTTTGAAGAATCTAAAATATATTTTGATTTAACACTTTTTTAGTTACTACATGATTCCATATGTGTTAATTCATAGTGTTGATGTCTTCACTATTATTCTACAATGTAGAAAATAGTAAGAATAAAGAAAAACCATTGAATGAGGGTTGTCTGGTGCTGTAAGTATTTTCACCCCTGAGTCAATACTTTGTAGAATCACCTTTGGCAGCGATAAGCAGTGAATTTTTCTGGATAAGTCTCCAAGAGCTTTTCACGCCTGGATTCTGTAACATTTGCCCTTTTTAAGCTCTGTCCAAATTAGTTGTTGATCATTGTTAGACAACCATTTTCAGGTAGATTTAAGTCAAAACTGTAACTTAGCCACTCGGGAACATTCACTGTCTTCTTTGTAAGCAACTCCAGTGTAGCCGTGTGTTTTAGATTATTGTCCTGCTGAAAGGTGAATTCATCTCCCAGTGTCTGGTGGAAAGCAGACTGAACCAGGTTTTCCTCCAGGATTTTGCCCATTCTGTAATTTTTCTTGCCTTGAAACTCCCTAGTCTTTAACAATTACAAGCATATAACCATAACATGATGCAGCCACCATTATGTTTGAAAATACAAAGAGTGGTACTCAGTGATGTGTTGTATTGAATTTGCCCAAACAAAACACTTTCTATTCAGGATAAAAAGTTAATTGCTCTGCCACATTTTTTTGCAGTATTACTTTAGTGCCTTATTGCAAACAGGATTAGGGCTGTGGCCGGTCATGAAATTTTGTTAGCCGATGATTGTCATTTAAATAACTGCCGGTCTCACTGAAATGGACTATTAATGAACATTTAACACGTTTAGCATCTCCGGCTTCCACTCATAGCCTACAAGTCACTGATGCAGACCTTTATAGCATCTACATTTTAGTAAGTCTAATAAATCCACTTAATATAGCCTACACCAGTGGTTCCCAAACTTTTTATAGTCCCGTAAGCCTTCAAACATTCAACCTCCAGCTGCATACCCCCTCTAGCACCAGGGTCAGCGCACTTGCAAATGTTGTTTTTAGCCATCATTGTAAGCCTCCCACACACACACACACACACGATACATTTATTAAACATAAGAATGAGTGAGGTTTTGTCACAACCCGACTTGTGGGAAGTGACAAAGAGCTCTTATAGGACCAGGGCACAAATAATAATATAATAGTAATCAATATTTTTGCTCTTTATTTAGCCATCTTACATATAAAACTTTATTTGTTAATCGAAAATTGTGAATAACTCACCACAGGTTAATGAGAAGTGTGTGCTTGAAAGGATGCACATAACTCTGCAATGTTGGGTTGTATTGGAGAGAGTCTCAGTCTTAAATCATTTTCCACACACAGTCTGTGCCTGTTTTTAGTTGTCAGGGTTGAGAATCCACTCTCACATAGGTACGTGGTTGCAAAGGGCATCAGTGTCTTAACAGCGCGATTTGCCAAGGCAGGATACTCTGAGCACAGCTCTATCCAGAAATCTGGCAGTGGCTTCTGATTTAAATTAAATTTTCACAGAACCGCTTGTTGCAATTTTGTTGAGGTTCTCTTGTTCAGATATCGGTAAGTGGACTGGAGGCAGGGCATGAAAGGGATAACGATACCAGTTGTTTGTGTCGTTCATTTCGGGAAATTACCTGTGTAATTGCGCACCCAACTCACTCAGGTGCTTCACTATACCACATTTGACATTGTCCGTAAGCTTGATACATCATACAATGATGGAAATACCTGTGTGTTGTCCTTGTTAATGCAGACAGATAAGAGCTCCAACTTCTTAATCGTAGCCTCAATTTTGTCCCGCACATTGAATATAGTTGCGGAGAGTCCCTATAATCCTAGATTCAGGTGAGAAAAAACATCACCCAGATAGGCCAGTCGTGTGAGAAACCTGTCATCATGCAAGTGGACAGACAAGTGAAAGATATGGTCAGTAAAGAACTTTAAGCTCACCTCTTAATGTAAAAAAAACGTATCAATACTTTGCCCCTTGATAACCAGCGCACTTCTGTATGTTGGAAAAGCATTACATTTTTGCTGCCCATATCATTGCATAATGCAGAAAATACATAAGAGTTCAGGTGCCTTGCTTTAACAAAGTTAACCATTTTCAATGTAGTGTCCAAAACATCTTTCAAGCTGTCAGGCATTCTCTTGGCAGCAAGAGCCTCTCGGTGGATGCTGCATTGTACCCAAGTGACGCCAGGAGCAACTGCT
Organism: Oncorhynchus clarkii lewisi; assembly: GCF_045791955.1. Classification (NCBI taxonomy): domain Eukaryota; kingdom Metazoa; phylum Chordata; class Actinopteri; order Salmoniformes; family Salmonidae; genus Oncorhynchus; species Oncorhynchus clarkii. The sequence goes on along the minus strand of NC_092147.1, from coordinate 77,249,179 downwards.
TGCATGCTCGTTACCACTCCAATATGTCTCCCTGTCATGTCTTTTGCGCCATCAGTACAGATACCAACACATCTCGACCACCAATGTCCATTCGATGTCACAAAGCTGTCCAGTACTTTAAAAATATCCTCTCCTGTTTTCCTGGTTTCCAGTGTTTTGCAGAAGAGGATGTCTTCCTTAATTGACCCCCCATAAACGTAACGGACATATACCAGGGGCTGGGCCAGGCCCGCCACGTCTGTTGGCTCATCCAGCTGTAACACACATAATTCACTGGCTTGTAAATTCATTAAAAATCCTACAATGTGATATTCTGGATTTTTTTCTTATAATTTTGTCTGTCATAGTTTAAGTGTATGTATGATGAAAATTACAGGCCTCTCTCATCTTTTTAAGTGGGAGAACTTGCACAATTGGTTGCTGACTAAATACTTTTTTGCCCCACTGTATATTTCACCGCCTTGTGTGAGTATGTTTATGTATCTGTCTGATCGACACCAGCCATGTCTGATGGAGGTGTTAGTCTCATCTGAACCACAGCAGCATGGCTTTCCTGTGGGGTTTAGGTGGCCTGTCTTGAGCTCACTAGTTGACATAATGTGGGGATTCAATGTAAAAGCATATATCACTGTTTTGAGAGACAGGCTCATCATGTAAATGTTGAATTTCCTTTCTCTTCCTAAATGGAAGTTTGACAGTGCTTCTGCCTGCCATTCTCTGGTCTGTCAGTCTTTGTTTGTCTGGGTCTGTGTGTGAATGAGTGTCTGCTTCAGCGTGGAGTCACTTCCATCAGCAGGAAGTTGGAACCATATAACACTGCACCTCACAATAGATTTCTCCCCAAGGTGATGATGTCTTGGCACTTCTGGCAAGCGCCACAAAAGCAGAGCGAACAATGATCATTTGGCCCCGTCGTAGCAATCCCAGTCTCCCTGCTCTTTCTTCTATTCGCCACAAAGAATAGGCTGAGCAGATCAATTAAATGCCAGGTGCAATTGTGGTGTGAGATTGTCCAGTAAGATGATTTTTATCCTTTAATGAACCAGGCCAATTATTAAGGTGCGGAGGGGGAAAATAATAATTTAAAATAAATGTCACCTACAAAGTGGGTTCATTTGGTTTGCCCTTCCCTGTCTCCCCCCCACAAGTTTTTACTCTGAGCCATTGAGGTATCTGTGGAGGTGTTTGCATTGAATCTATTTCTCTGTCTCTGTGCTTATAAGTCTCATTGTTTATATTTTTTGTCAATGTCCTGTGTTTGTGGGAGCATTTGTTGAATCGGTGTGTGACTGTGTGGAGGAAGTGAGTTAATGTCCCGTGCTTGTGAGTGCATTTGGCGAGTGTAGTGAGTACATATAATTACTTTAAAGGAATGATTCACCCAAATAAATATATATATATAATATATATATATATATATATATATATATATATATAAATATTTACTCCTCTTGAGAGTTTAAAACTTTCTGAGATGTAATCATTATTTACTATTTTTACACCTAGGGTTACTATACATAACTTTAACCCATTTTATAAGAGATTCTCCAAAATTGAAATATTCTAGGTATTTATGTATAAACTCCAGTCGTACTTTATCAAAAGCCTTTTCAAAATCAGCTATAAAAACCAGGCCTAGTTTCCCCGATATTTCAAGGTATTCTGTTATTGTTTCCAGTACTTGTCTTCTATTATCTCCAATGTATCTTCCATGTAAAAAACCTGTCTGATTAGGATGAATAATATCTGACAATACTGTTTTGATTCTATGCGCCAAGCGTTTATCTATAATTGTTGCATCATAACACTGAAGTGTACGAGACCGAGAATTTTTTTAATGGACTGGATCATTATATACCACTTGGATCCTGTTTCAGTAATAATGAAATCAGACCTTGTTGCGTGTCCGATAATCTACCATTAATATAGGAGTTGTTAAAACATGCTAATAATGGTCCTCTGAGTATATCAAAAAGTTTGGTATACTACCACTGGTATGCCATCCAGCCCAGGAGTTTTCCCAGACTTAAAGGCTTTAATTGCATCAAGAAATTCCTCCTATGTGAATGCCAAATTACAGAAGTCTTTCTGTATAATGTTAATTTAATTATTAATAGGAAAAAAATCCAAACAATTAGCTTCGGTTAGTGGAGATGGAGGAGACTGAAACGAAAACATATTCTTAAAGTACTTTACTTCCTCTTTCAAAATATAATTTGGTGAATTGTGCATGACTCCATCATTTGTAACAAGTTTCAATGCATTTTATTTGGTAGCATTTCTATTTTGAAGTTTGAAAAATAATTTGTTGCGTTTTTCACCCATTTTTGAATGTTTTGTCGTATTTGTGCATCTCTGAGCGACGTTCTATTGATTCCTGGAGTCATTTCATGTATTTGAGCTACTCGCCATTAATAACTCATCATGCCGGCTGTATTTCTATACTATTCTACTTTTAGTCTATGCGGCTCTGACATTGCTCGTTCCATACATTTATATATTCTTAATTCCATTCCTTTACTTAGATTTGTGTGTATTGGGTCTATGTTGTGAAATTATTTGATATTACTTGTTAGATATTGCTGCACTGTCGGAACTAGAAGCACAAGCATTTCGCTACACCCGCAATAACATCTGCTAAATATGTATGTGACCAATAAAATTTGATTTTGATTTCTGCCTGCTTGAACAGTGAATAGCTCAGATACATGAAATGACCCCGATAATCGATAGAACATCACTCCGAGGTGCATAAATACGACATAACATTCAAAATGGGTGAATCATTCCTTTTAAGTTTGTCAGCTGAAGTGTAGATATAGCACATGTAAAATGTTTTCCCATGTAAGATCTCCAAGGGAGGTGTTACGCACTTCACATCCTTAACCGTTGGTCAGGCCAAGCTGAGTCTCCACAGTGTCTAGGGCGGAATGTTCACTCAGTGTAATGGATCCTGTGTCTCTTTGCTGGAGTTGTTATGGTTTGCCTGGCCATGGTGCATCTCTCTCTCCAGGAACACATGACAACACCAGGCAGTGGAGTGACGGTTCATGTAGAGTTCACAACAAAACCTGTGATTGAACCGAGTGCCCGGGAATTACTACAGCTTTTATGGCTGTTCTTCCTTCACCCCCCATCTCTTTCTTACTCTCCCCTCTTCCTCTCCCACCCACTCCACCTCTCTCTTCCTGCTGGATGTGTTTAGTTGTTCCTTCTCTCTCCAGCTCCACTGATGACCACTCTCATGAATGCACTGTGGAGTCCACACTCCCCCATTTCAAAATGGCTGCTTATGCAACTGATTTCATAACTCAAGTGTTTGCTGGGTGGTGGTGTGTGGGTGTGGTGGTTTAAAGTACACAGTGTGGTTTGATTATTTGACTTAATTTGGGCTCTTTGCTTGTGTTCTTCCCTAGGTCTGCTGATGTGGTTTATTTTTCTTAGATGCCTCTCGCTGTGTTCTGACGGCTTAGTTATGCTGGGGGAAGCGTTAAGTCGCCAACGTTGTGTGAGAGAGGCTTCATAGCTGTAGAGTTTCGTAAGCGATGTCTAACAGCACTCAGAGCTCCCATGTTTCCATTAATATGGAAATAAATGTAATGCTCCTCCCTGGGCTAAACTGTGTGTGTGCATGCACTAATGTATGTGTGTGTTTTACCAGACACCAGTGGGTGGCCCAGGGGGCCCCAGGTGGCATAGCTGCTCCTCTCTCGGCCATGGTCTGTCACTCTTTGGCAGTACCAGATGGGATGTGGTGAGGTTCCCTGTGCTGCTGCACCTGGGGCTGTACAAGATGGAGCCATCAGTAGCACACACAGAAACACAGCCTGTTGAGTGCAGCATCAGAAAGGACATTTTCCATCAGTATTTCGGCCGACATCAGTGTAAAGGGAAAGACAATCAATGCTGACCTGTGTTGAGGTGGTGGCTTTGCATTGTCAAATGCCGTAATCTCATGTTCACTCTATCTACATGAAGAAGCATGAAAATGCTGCTAATATGAGGAGAGTCTCATGCATAAGTCATGAATGGACATTTGTCTTGTAAATGGATTACTGTATGTCAACAATGTGGTCAAATATGACCTTTGACTCTACTTAAAATACCCCCTCGCCTCGGTTGACGGAGCACTAGTCTACTGTTTTATTTTTGGCAGCTCTCTGAATGCCAAACGATTCTGTATTGATATTTCTCAATGTCATGCTATTCCTTTTAGCTTTGATGTCTTGCAAACTCTTGCGTAGTTTCAGACCTTGAATGAGCTTAAAAGGGTAGGTAGCATAAACGTAAGCACATGTAACATGAATTTTCATAAGTATACGCATCAAGTCCCAATGCAAAGTTACACCTCACTTTTATATTTTTTGAGTTATTACATAAAACCGAAGAATGCCAATATATTTTTTGTGGGTTGTGACGTAATCTGGAGTACCCGGTAAACCAGCCTATTCCCAACAATGTAAACTCCCAACAGAAATAACTTCAAATGTATCACTTCAAAGTCAACCAAATCTTTTGCACTCATGAATCCAATAGCGATGTAGTGAGGTAAATCCAAAGTAGATAGATTCCAGAGACCAGAATTGGGAACAGGAGATGAGGGGAGGAGTCAACAGTAAGACAGCGATCGAAGGCTCAAGGCAGATGGAAAGTATCACAACGGTACAGTCAGTCCGCTACTGTAGCTCTCTAGTACTAAGCCAAGGTTGAAAAAGTCTGGTATCCTTCTCCACAGAGAACAGGTCATGGTTGTTACATCCCACCTCCTCGTGATTGGTAGATTGTAGCTCACCACTGCAGCACTCGAGCTAGGTAACGCAGAGTAGATTCTCCATAGGATATTGAGAAATAGTGCATTGTGGGGAGTTTTGAAGATATCCGGAAATAAGTTAAGAAACATGTAAAAATGCTAAAACCAGTGAAGGTTTCTGAGGGAGGACGGCTCATAATAATGTCCAGAACAGAGTAAATTAAATGGCCTCAAACACATTAGAAACCATGTGTTTGATGTATTTGATACCATTCCGCTCCAGCCTTTACCACCAGCCCGTCTTCCCTAATTAATGTGCCACTAACCTACTGTGGCTAAAACATAATGTTTGTTGTTATAGGTAACCATATCGTGACTAGAACTAAGTTACTTAGTCTTTAACCACACTGTTACTTTGGTGAGTAAAAACTCCTGCTTCCTGCCCTTTAACGCACCAATTAAACCACTTTGACATGTTTGTCCAAGACTCAGCTTTTGTTTGCCTCGAATTGCTGACACCAGTGGTCAACATCTCTCTTTTCACAGAAACAATGTGTTACTCTTTCTTTCTTCCAGTGTCTTGTTTGCTCAGCTCAGGACTTGATTGGGAGAGAATTTCTGTTAAATATACTTTATAAATGAATATTGTATGAAGACCGTGTTGGAGCTGCCAGACTGAGTTTCTTTTCTAAGGGGTCTGTTGTGTTCCAAGGAGTGTGTGGGGCGTACAATATGGGGAACCCAGTCCTTTAATGAAATCAGGAGGAGGCTGACAACAGCAGAAGTGATTTCTGTTGGCATGGAGTCCCCTTGCAGCTAGCTCTAAGGCTGCGTTTACACAGGCAGCCCAATTCGGGTCTTTTTTCCACTAATTGGTCTTTTGACCAATCACATCAGATATTATTCAAAGCTGATCTGATAGGTCAAAAGACCAATTAGTGAAAAATCGGAATTGGGCTGCCTGTCTAAACACAGCGTAAAAGAGGCCAGAACACAATGGAGTGCTAATGAAGAGCAGATGTGATGGGGCCCACCACCAGGAGGACTGAGTTAGCAGGAGGTGCCTATTAGTCTGGCATTGCTTTAACAGACCGACCCTCCAATCTCAGTTCTCCTCTATGTCTAAACAGAGGTCTAACATTCAGATCCAGAGCCAGTCGTTGTTTAGCTCTTAATGGATTGGGTCAGGTTCCTGTTAGGGAGAACTGATCCTAAATCATCTGTTCAGGCTATAGAGTGACTTGCCTGCAGATGGAGATATCAGTGGTGTGGTCAGCTCTGGAGAAACTGGAAGCAGCTCTCCATCATAGTGCCAGGACACATAGATTTATCTGGCTCTGTGAATGAAACTATTGTCTGACTGTCTGTCGCTCTCTCTCGAAAGTAGATTTCCAGTGCCTTCAGAAAGTATTCCTACCCCTTGACTTATTCCACATTTTGTTGTGTTACAGCCTGAATTGGGGCACCTTAAATTACATTTTGGGAAAAAAAGCCAACTCGGCTCCTTCATTTATTGAATCAGATGGCTCATTCATCACAAAGCCCACTGATATTGCAAACTACTTGAATTACTTTTTCATTGGCAAGATAATCAAACCTAGGGATGATATGCCAGCAACAAACGCTGACACTACACATCCAAGTATATCGGACCAAATTATGAAAGACAATAATTGTACTTTTGAATTCCATAAAGTCAGTGTGGAAGAGGTGAAAAAATTATTGTCTGTCAACAATGACAAGCCACCAGGCTCTGACAATCTAGATGGAAAATTACTGAGGATATTAGCAGACTATATTGCAACTCCTATTTGTCACATCGTCAATTTAAGCCTACTAGAGAGCGTGTGCGTGCCCTCAGGCATGGAGGGAAGCTAAAGTCATTCCTCTACCCAAGAATAGTAAAGCCCCCTTTACTGGCTCAAATAGCTGACCAATCAGCCTGTTACCAACCCTTAGTAAACTTCTGGAAAAATTGTGTTTGACCATATGCAATGCTATTTTACAGTAAACAAATTGACAACAGAATTTCAGCACGCTTATAGGGAGGGACACTCAACAAGCACAGCACTTACACAAATTACTGATGATTGAGAGAAATTGATGATAAAATGATTGTGGGGGCTGTCTTGTTAGACTTCAGTGCAGCTTTTGACATTATTGATCATAGTCTGCTGCTGGAACCATGTATGTGTTATGGCTTTACACCCCCTGCTATAATGTGGATAAAGAGTTACTTGTCTAACAGGACACAGAGTGTGTTCTTTAATGGAAGCCTATCAAATATAATCCAGTTAGAATCAGGAATTCCCCAGGGTAGCTGTTTAGGCCCCTTGCTTTTTAGATTTTTTACTAATGACATGTCACTGACTTTGAGTAAAGCCAGAGTTTATAGAGTTTGTAGATGACTCAACACTACACACCTTAGCTACTACAGCGACTGAAATGACTGCAACACTCAACAAAGAGCTGCAGTTAGTTTCAGTGGGTGGCAAGGAATAAGTTAGCCCGAAATATTTCTAAAACAAAAGGCATTGTATTTGGAAAAAAACACTCACTAAACCCTAAACCTCAACTAAATCTTCTAATAAATAATGTGGAAATTGAGCAAGTTGAGATGACCAAACCGCTTGGAGTAACACTAGATTGTAAACTGTCATGGTCAAAACATATTGATGCAGTAGTTGCTAAGATGGGGAGAAGTCTGTCTATAATAAAGCGATGCTCTGCCTTAACAACACTATCAACAAGGCAGGTCCTACAGGCCCTAGTTTTGCCTGCACTTTGAGTACTGTTCAGTCGTGTGGTCAGGTGCCACAAAAAAGGACTCAGGAATTAGCTCAGAACAGGGCAGCACGGCTGGCCCTTGGATGTACACAGAGAGCTACTATTAATAATATGCATGTCAATCTCTCCTGGCTGAAAGTGGAGGAGAGATTGACTTCATCACTACTTTTATTTATGAGTGGTATTGACATGTTGAATGCACCGAGCTGTCTGTCTAAACTACTGGCACACAGCTCGGACACGCATGCATACCCCACAAGACATGCCACGAGGTATTTTCACAGTCCAGAACAGACTATGGGAGGCACACAGTACTACATAGAGCCATTACTACATGGAACTCTATTCCATATCAAGTAACTGAGGCAAGCAGTAAAATTAGATAAAAAACACCTTATGGACCAGCGGAGACTGTGAAGCAACACAAACATTGGCACAGACAAATGTGCACATGCGCACACACACACACATACACACACACACACACACACACACACACACACATGATAACATATGCACTATACATACACATGGATTTTGTACTGGAGATATGTGGTAGTGGTGGAGTAGGGGCCAGAGGGCACACAGTGTGTTGTGAAATCTGTGAATGTATTGTAATGTTTTTAAAATTGTATAAACTGCCTTAGTTTTGCTGGACCCCAGGAAGAGGAGCTGCTGCTTTGGCATCCATAATACATGGGCATCCATAATACATGGGGATCCATTATAAAAACAAATTCAAAATAGATGAAATAAAATAACAATCTCACCCATCCACACACAATACCCCATAATGACAAGTTTAATTTTTTTTTTAGCAAATTTACACAAGTATTCACATCCCTGACTCAATACTTTCTAGAAGCACCTTTTGGCAGCGATTATGGCTGTGAGTCTTTTTGTGTAAGTCTCTTAAGAGCTTTCCACACCTGGATTGTGCAACATTGGCCCATAATTCTTTTAAAAAATCTTCAAGAGTTGTCAAATTGGTTGTTTGTCATTGCTAGACAACCCTTTTCAGGTCTTGCCATAGATTTTCAAGTATAAAATGTGAATTCACCTCCCAGTGTCTGGTGGAAAGCAGACTGAACCCGGATTCTCTAGGATTCTGCCTGAGCTTACCTCTTTTCCGTTTATTTTTTATCCTGAAAACTGTCCAGTCCTTAAGGATTACAAGCATACCCATCACATGATGCAGCCACCACTATGCTTGAAAAAATGGAATGTCTGCTTTTTTTTTTCTACCGATAGGTGCCCTTCTTTGCGAGGCATTGGAAAACCTCCCTGGTATTTGTGGTTGAATCTGTGTTTGAAATTCACTGCTTGACTGAGGGACTTAACAAATATTTGTATGTATGGTACAGAGATGAGGTAGTCATTAAATAATCTTGTTAAACACTATTACTGCACACAGAGTGAGTCCATGCAACTTATTATGTGACGTGTTAAGCTGATTTTACTTCTGAATTTATTTAGGCTTGCCATAACAAAAGGGTTGAATACTTCTTGACTGAAGACATTTCAGCTTTTCATTTTTCATTCATTTGTAAACATTTTTGAACAACACAATTCCACTTTGACATTATAGGGTATTGTGTGTGTGTAGACCAGTGATGACAAATTCTGGCTGTAACACAACTAAATGTGGAAAAATTCAAGAGGTGTGAACTTTCCGGTACAGGGACCTCGTGTGCACGCACTTCAAGAAATAAATAACAATTCTATATGCCTAATCATAGAATTACGTAGACCTATGTAATCCGTATTCATTTAATAGGATCTCTATGGGCCTAATAGTAAAGATTTGTTTGTTAACTGTAAATGTATTAGCCTACCTTTTGAACATAGCATAAACAGGCTATTTATTTGTCAACTTGACTATAATTAGTAGATACATGCAGCTTCTCTTCTGTCATTACTTGATGCAGCTTCTCTTCTGTCATTACTTGATGCAGCTTCTCTCCTGTCATTACTTGATGCAGCTTCTCTTCTGTCATTACTTGATGCAGCTTCTCTCCTGTCATTACTTGATGCAGCTTCTCTCCTGTCATTACTTGGTGCAGCTTCTCTCCTGTCATTACTTGATGCAGCTTCTCTTCTGTCATTACTTGATGCAGCTTCTCTTCTGTCATTACTTGATGCAGCTTCTCTTCTGTCATTACTCGATGCAGCTTCTCTTCTGTCATTACTTGATGCAGCTTCTCTTCTGTCATTACTTGATGCAGCTTCTCTCCTGTCATTACTTGATGCAGCTTCTCTCCTGTCATTACTTGATGCAGCTTCTCTCCTGCCATTACTTGATGCAGCTTCTCTCCTGTCATTACTTGATGCAGGTTCTCTCCTGTCATTACTTGATGCAGCTTCTCTCCTGTCATTACTTGATGCAGCTTCTCTTCTGTCATTACTTGATGCAGCTTCTCTCCTGTCATTACTTGATGCAGCTTCTCTTCTGTCATTACTTGATGCAGCTTCTCTTCTGTCATTACTTGATGCAGCTTCTCTTCTGTCATTACTTGATGCAGCTTCTCTTCTGTCATTACTTGATGCAGCTTCTCTTCTGTCATTACTCGATGCAGCTTCTCTTCTGTCATTACTTGATGCAGCTTCTCTTCTGTCATTACTTGACGCAGCTTCTCTTCTGTCATTACTTGATGCGGCTTCTCTCCTGTCATTACTTGGTGCAGCTTCTCTCCTGTCATTACTTGATGCAGCTTCTCTCCTGTCATTACTTGGTGAAGCTTCTCTCCTGTCATTACTTGATGCAGCTTCTCTCCTGTCATTACTTGATGCAGCTTCTCTTCTGTCATTACTTGACGCAGCTTCTCTTCTGTCATTACTTGATGCGGCTACTCTCCTGTCATTACTTGATGCTCGTCTAGAATATTAAGTAAAGCCTTGCTCGCCAGAATGTCATAAATCCAATGCATCATCAATAACCTAGTTGACATCGAGAACAAAAGTTATCTTTCATTTCTGCTTCTCTCACGGAGCGAGGACGTTTAGGGACCAGGGAGATTTCCAAATGACATTTAAGGAAGGAAATTAAAAGCTTTGAAAATGATCCAGCATGTTTCTGATAGTATTTCAGTTAGTCTTGGATGCAAATATTATGTGGTTGAAAATGAAATACTGTCAGCTTTTAATGTCACTGAAAGAAATGGCAATTTAGGCTACACAACAGGTCCCTAAACTCGCATTAGCATTCTCTCAAAATATAGAATAAAAAAACAACAACTTTTATTTAACTAGGCAAGTACGTTACTTAAGAAACAATTCTTATTTACAATGACAGCCAAACCCGGACGACGCTGGGCCAACTGTGCGCCGCCCTATGGGACTCCCAATCATGGTCGGTAGTGATACAGCCTGGATTCCAACCAGGGTGTCTGTAGTGACGCCTCTAGCACTGAGATGCAGTGCCTTTACACCGCTGCGCCACTCAGGAGCCCTGAGAATATGCTGAAAGAAAGAAATCATATTTCTATACTTCTCTTCCCGGGACAAAATTCACGTTTGGTCTATAATTTTACTTAGAGGAACACTTAATTCTGCAGGAGTTAATATTAGAATAGGCTATTGTGATGCCTACATTCAGTGTCCAGACTTCAGTTACTATTCCAACTATTAGGCTACTCCACTCTAAAATAATTCCAACATCCATACAGTGCCATTTGATAAATGCACTGAATCATCACTTACAAAACACAAATATAATATTCTGTGCTTGTCATTCATTAGGCCTACACAAGTCTTGTAACCTAGGCTGTACTGCTGTCCTCGTTCCTCTCGGTCTCCGCCACTCATCTCTTCCTTGTGGAACCACACTGCATTTTGGAGCATATTCCTCAAGTTTGCAAGTCTATTTGCACATTTTTGGTAATGATACATAGAGTCCAAGAAACTATAGGTTATTACACTATGTTTAATGACTGTGCCGTAAAAGCATGCTCGTGCGGCATAGTCGATTTCCGCGCTTATAAACCCAGGGTCGTTAAAATACTGTTCAACTACACAAGGCTTTTAAGTTAGACCTTCCTATGTAATTGTTCCACTGTGGGCTGGGTGTAAACTGTGGGTAATAATAGTAGTAGTACTATAATGAATGGTCTATTTCTGCTCTCACACAGACCATCCAACGTCATCACACACACACACACTCACACACCCTACCTGGGGCGGCAGGTAGCCTAGTGGTTAGAGTGTTGGGCCAGTAACCGAAAGGTTGCTGGATCGAATCCCTGAGCTGACAAGGTAAAAATCTGTCGTTCTGCCCCTTGTAAATAAATATTTGTTCTTAACTGACATGCCTAGTTAAATAAAGGTCAAATATATAACTTGTGTTCCTTTTTCTGGATTATGTGTGTGTTGTCATTGTAGCGCTAGATATTACTGCATTGTTTATGTCTTCACAATCACGCCTGCATCATCAGTGAATTGGTAGAGCAGCATTTAAAGTCTGGTGGGCTCTGTCTCACTCACACTAATGCAAACGCACACACACACACACACAAGAAAAAAAAAGCAGGCACGCATTAGCCTCTATATAATTTGGCTTTCAGTTCATTTACAACCTATTTGCCGTGTTGTGACTATACAGTATATCACTATAAACATATTTGTTCTCTTATGCACAGTCTGAACCACTCTGCCACGGAGGAATTTTACCCACTAATCACCACTGCAAAGCTTTCTGTTTTAGTTTTCTATTCTCAAGCTGTATTCCACTTCTTCTGAATGTTTTTCACTGTGTTGGTAATTGGATTCAGCAGCATCTCAGCCTTGTTCTTTTCTCTGGCAGTTGGACATAATGGTAATATTAATGAGGAAAGTGAGGCCTGTGGGATGAGCCTCATCTCATCCCTGTCAGCCATGGATCCCACCGCTGACACCAATCCTTCACACACTGGATCAGATGGGATTTACGGGATCCTGGAAAGCCTGTGATTGTCTGGTGCTTAGTTTAGATTTCACTGTCCAGATAAGAGAGGGTTACTCTGATTTGGGTGGTGGTACCCCACATGCCATATTTTCACCTGAGCAGAGGCTATATAGGGTTGCAGTTAGTTTTTATCCACTTTACACAGGTGAAGGTTTGAAGTTTGCTGTGGAAATCTGATGTCAGCTATCATTGAATCAGAGGCTTGTGGGTGTAGTGATGTTGCCAGAAGGCAGGAGGACGTGAACTTGTTCAGCTGAACACTCATATGTTCATATAAGAGAGTGATGGAGGTGTTTTCGTAAAAGCACACGGTCTAGGAACCCATAGATTCAGATGGCTATTTGATCATACGATTTCTGAGAAAACCATGGTTTTAGTGTCATGCGTGACATTCTAGAAAGTCCCACAGAAAAACCTCTGGCGATGAGATAGGATTCACTAATCACCTGCTTTTACAAGGAACTTGTTTTCTCTGTCAGCAAGTACAGTATTACACACTAGTGTCCAGGAATGGTGTTCTTCAGAGGAAATGCAGGAGGGCTGTTTTTATACTGTGAATATATGAATAACACGGCAACGTCTTAGAGGCTGGAAGCGCAGAAGAGAATTCATTGTGTTCTCATGTGTATCAAACACCTTTTTCATGTTCATACGTGTATGTGTGTGTGAGTGCGTGATGGCGACAGGCGTGCCTGTGCGCATCACATTCCCGCTCATGTTCAAGCCCTGCTCCCTTGAACGCTCCAAAATTAATTTGGCTAAGACTTTCCCCTGTTTTTCTTGAGATTTGAATGTTGTATAAATGCAGATCCTTGCTATCCATATTGCTGTGATGTTGCTGAGTTATCTGCGTGACTCCAGTCTACATTCCTTCAGTATGTGGTGAATTTATTTTGAGTGCCAACTTTGATGTATTGGTTGCCGCTTTTCAGAGCTCCGCTCGTTCACACGCGCGTTCTGTACATGCGCGTACTCTCGTGGTTGCTGGAGAAGCACGTGCCACTTTTTCCCGCGGTTTCTTTCGTTGTGTCAATTGATTGTTTTGTTTATTGAGATCTCTGCGACTGTAAATTAGAAAGGCCTTTGTAATGTTGTGATGATTATTCATCTGCTCTAGACATACTATATTTTCCTGCAGATCTGTGACCATTCAGCAGCCTGTCTTTCTTTTTTTTTACCATAAACTTGTTTTGAATATTCACAAGCTTTCATTTGACTAAATAGAGCCAAATGCAGTACCTCTGTTTGACTGCATCATGTGCTTCATGCTTTCCACAACACTCAATTGGGTTTCTCTGAGATTTCACGCTGACATACAAGGGTATTGGTTCAGGCAGAGGGTGTATGGAGGGGCTGGTTAGATACGATTCTATTAACTTTAGCCTGACCTTATTTTAGAAAAGAATGTAAAAGCGATGTGATTTCTGTTCCCGGGGTCTGCCGATGAATGAATTGCTGGTGTGACGCTGCTGGACCGTGAAGAGGTGTTGGAGACGTACAAACATCAATCTCTTTTCTTACAGTCCCATTTACTCTATCCTTCAAGATTTTTTATTCCTAATAAAGGATGGTCAAGGTTATTTACACCGGGTTATTCTTCTCCCCATTGTTTTCACTCTGAGACACACACACACACACACACACGCACATGCTCACACACTTGCGCACACACTCAAAATCATGCAGTGATTATGATAATATCCTCCCTCAATCTTCACCCTCTTACAATGCTGATTTATCATACAGTATGTACACACACATTGTCCCTGTCAGCGGGAGCGTGATAACAGTTCTGTCCATCCCCCACTAGCAGACAGCCAAAGGACCACTGCGCCTGTACCTGTGTGTATGAGGGAACAAGGCAGCAGTCACCCATTGGGTAAATGATTCATTTATCATTGTCTATTCGCAGGGCTGCAATAGCCTGGGGGAGATGGGTGTTTTGTGTGCGTCGTATGCAGCTACAGTACCACATCTCTTTAAAGGCTACGCTACAGTGAGGGAGTGGTCCTGCTCTGTCCCCAAAGAAAACAGTTGTCTTTAACAGTGTATTGAGGACATTGTGTAACACTTGAGAGATGAGGTCACTGTCAGCTGACTGGGAACTGTCACTAAGCTCTTTGTCCACTATGCTAGAGCTGTGTTTGTGTGTGTGTGTGCATGCTTATACTTACCCTTGTGCTTTGTGTCAATGTTTTCACAATCTTGGGCCCTCTCTTTATGTTGAAGAACGCATTTTCTGTTGTCCTGAGTTTGGAGTGTTGTTATTGGTCGAACAATAGAGGGGCACATGACTGTGTGCTTTATTGACACCTCATGATGATTGCAGAGTCACCAAATATGTAACTATGTGCATCTGCCTATCAGTTCTCTGTATTCATTGTTTACAGAGAACTGTGAAGAATTTAATTCATCTAAGGAATGGTTGCTCCTGTTTTTCCATATAGTAAACCTTTCCAGTTACTGCTTGCAGAAATCAAAAGAACGAAAACCTCCCACATAGTCTCATTTGACACTTTATTCTCTGTATATTTTCCTCACTTGAAACTGGACTGTGGACCTGAACTTCCTCCATCTGATCAGACTAGGTCTAGATTGTATCAGCATTCAGGGGTCTCTCTCTGATACCCTTACACTCTAGCACCTGGCTGTAGGAAGGAGGTTATCTGACTGGTCCTGTTCACCACTTCTCTCCTCTTCTCCCATGCAGTCTCTCTCGACTCATTGAATTTGATTGAGAGCCCTTGTGCAGAATGGGAGCAAGGCTTTGATCTGCTCCTAGCAGACAGACAGGTCAGTGAGAGCTCTTTGAGAGGGACAGGAGTGCTCAGGACCCAGAACACAGCCCAGGAGAGAAGAAACATGAGACTGCTCAGACTCCTTTACTTCCGGCTGTATGTGTTGGTTGTAGCAGAGGATGAGTACTGTAGATAGATGGAAATCTGCTCATCATGAAAACATTGCTAAGTTTGTTCAGTTAGGAAAGTAGGAGAGAAGGCAGTCTGACTCAGCGAGAGCAGAGAGTTGGGTGTGAAAGAACGGTGAGGTCACAGGATGTTGTAGGAGGAACCAGGATAGTTCTTCTGCAGGATGACTGCTTTGCTCCAACGAACAGTGCCTTTCATATTGGACTAGAGGTGTGTTGACTATAGGTCAGATAGATCAGCATATATACAGTTGGGCAAAAAAGTATTTAGTCAGCCACCAATTGTGCAAGTTCTCCCACTTAAAAAGACGAGACAGGCCTGTAATTTTCATCATAGGTACACTTCAACTATGACAGACAAAATGAGAAAATGAAATCCAGAAAATCACATTGTAGGATTTTTAATGAATTTATACGCAAATTATGGTGGAAAATAAGTATTTGGTCACCTACAAACAAGTAAGATTTCTTGCTCTCACAGACCTGTAAGTTCTTCTTTAAGAGGATCCTCTGTCCTCCACTCATTACCTGTATTAATGGCACCTGTTTGAACTTGTTATCAGTATAAAAGACACCTGTCCACAACCTCAAACAGTCACACTCCAAACTCCACTATGGCCAAAACCAAAGAGCTGTCAAAGGACACCAGAAACAACATTGTAGACCTGCACCAGGCTGGGAAGACTGAATCTGCAATAGGTAAGCAGCTTGGTTTGAAGAAATCAACTGTGGGAGCAATTATTAGGAAATGGAAGACATACAAGACCACTGATAATCTCCCTCGATCTGGGGCTCCACGCAAGATCTCACCCGTGGGGTCAAAATGATCACAAGAATGGTGAGAAAAATCCCAGAACCACACGGGGGGACCTAGTGAATGTCCTGCAGAGAGCTGGGACCAAAGTAACAAAGCCTACCATCAGTAACACACTATGCCGCCAGGGACTCAAATCCTGCAGTGCGAGACGTGTCCCCCTGCTTAAGCCAGTACATGTCCAGGCCTGTCTGAAGTTTGCTAGAGTGCATTTGGATGATCCAGAAGAAGATTGGGAGAATGTCATATGGTCAGATGAAACCAAAATAGAACTTCTTGGTAAAAACTCAACTCGTCGTGTTTGGAGGACAAAGAATGCTGAGTTGTATCCAAAGAACACCATACCTACTGTGAAGCATGGGGGTGGAAACATCATGCTTTGGGGCTGTTTTTCTGCAAAGGGACCAGGATGACTGATCCGTGTAAAGGAAAGAATTAATGGGGCCATGTATCGTAAGATTTTGAGTGAAAACCTCCTTCCATCAGCAAGGGCATTGAAGATGAAACGTGGCTGGCTCTTTCAGCATGACAATGATCCCAAACACACCGCCCGGGCAACGAAGGAGTGGCTTCGTAAGAAGCATTTCAAGGTCCTGGAGTGGCCTAGCCAGTCTCCAGATCTCAACCCCATAGACAATCTTTGGAGGGAGTAGAAAGTCCGTGTTGCCCAGCAACAGCCCCAAAAGATCACTGCTCTAGAGGAGATCTGCATGGAGGAATGGGCCAAAATACCAACAACAGTGTGTGAAAACCTTGTGAAGACTTACAGAAAACGTTTGACCTCTGTCATTGCCAACAAAGGGTATATAACAAAGTATTGAGATACACTTTTGTTATTGACCAAATACTTATTTTCCACCATAATTTGCAAATAAATTCATTAAAAATCCTACAATGTGATTTTCTGGATTTTTTTTCTCTCATTTTGTCTGTCATAGTTGAAGTGTACCTATGATGACAATTACAGGCCTCTCATCTTTTTAAGTGGGAGAACTTGCACAATTGGTGGCTGACTAAATACTTTTTTTGCCCCACTGTAATTGCTGGGGTTTCACTATTTTAGAGGGCTATGATAGACTATGTCTTGTCCTTCCCTGTCCTTTTCTTCTCTTCCTCTCCCACTCTGTCTGTGCATCCTTGTGATTGAGAGAGAGAGAGAGAGAGAGAGAGAGAGAGAGAGAGAGAGAGAGAGAGAGAGAGAGAGAGAGAGAGAGAGAGAGAGAGAGAGAGAGAGAGAGAGAGAGAGAGAGAGAGAGAGAGAGAGAGAGAGAGAGAGAGAGAGAGAGAGAGAGAGAGAGAGAGAGAGAGAGAGAGAGAGAGAGAGAGAGAGAGAGAGAGAGAGAGAGAGAGAGAGAGAGAGAGAGAGAGAGAGAGAGAGAGAGAGAGAGAGAGAGAGAGAGAATTAAGATGTACCTCACTGTGCATCTCGCTGTGTTCACGGTGTCATGCAGTTTTGCGTGTGCATTTTGAGAGGCTGTAGTTTTCTAAGGGTTGGCAAAATAAATGAATGGACCTGCACACTCCGCCCCCCAGTTGAGGCCCGAGTCTACTTCTAGTAGCGTTTGATGCTCACAGGGTTCAGACCACTCTTGGCGATATGTGGTCAGACTGGCGCATCGCTGAAGTCTAAAAAGACGGTCCTTCAAAGGCTCTTTATGAAATGATGGATGAAACCGTCCATGTGCTTGTCCAGGTTTAATACTGGAGGAAAGAACACAGGCCTATTCATTTACTGTTAGATTTGTCATTCTACTCGTCACAGTCTGTATCCTGCATGGAAGACAGGATGTATTGGACCTTTTGATGTCTCCGGCATGGCTGCAGGTGGTCAGTAATATATTCCTCCCAGGCTCCGAGTAGAAAACACACACCTACACAATATCTCTCTCCCACAGACTGACATTGGAGCAATCGGATAAGATTTTCATCTGAAAATATGAGCTTGTTGGTTGTAGTCTGCTTGAATGGGTAAGAGCTGTGTAGTACGGCAATCTGAGCTCTTGCCTTTCAGATGAATATGTATATTCCAATCCCTGGGATTAATGCGAGATTGAGAGAGAGATGATAACGAGAGCGAAAGAGAGCTAGAAAGAGAGAGAGACGCAAACATAACCTGGTGACTCACTCACATGGCCATGTTCATGTTTTCCTGCACCGGACGTAGCCAACCCGGTTCCCCTTCTATATTGGTGGTATTTGGAAGCATGCCTCCTAGGAGTCAGGTTGGGCTGCAATCTGTCTGTTTTAATCACATGGAGGCATCACGTTCGGCCCTCTAGGGCCCTGATCCAACTCTGGTCATGAGTGGTGTAATGTAGCGTTGTTTGTCTTGGCCTGGCTCAGACAGCCTGTGTATAGTGTCTGTCTGTCTTTTTGTCTGTCTGTCTCTCTTTCTCTGTGTGTGTGTGTTCCCCTCCCTAACCCTGCCACAGGCCCTGACCTGGTTGTCCTGAATGCCAGATGGGTTATACTGTCTGTAATCAGCACTTAGCTCCCAGCTCAAAGCAACGCAACGCAACGCAATGCAGCTTAGTTTGGGTTTTTGCTAGTGTAGTCTGTCTCTCTGTCTGACCCTCTCTCTGTCTCTGTCTGACTCTCTCTCGGTCTGTCTCTGTCTTTCTGTCTGACCCTCTCTCTGTCGCTGTCTGAATCTCTCGGTCTGTCTCTGTCTTTCTGTCTGACTCTCTGTCTGTCTGACTGCCTCTGACTCTCTCTGTCTGTCTCGGTCTACCTGACTCTCTGTCTGTCTGACTGCCTCTGACTCTCTCTGTCTGTCTCGGTCTACCTGACTCTCTGTCTGTCTCTGTCTTTCTGTCTGACTCTCTGTCTGTCTGACTGCCTCTGACTCTCTCTGTCTGTCTCGGTCTACCTGACTCTCTGTCTGTCTTTCTGTCTGACTCTCTGTCTGTCTGACTGCCTCTGACTCTCTCTGTCTGTCTCGGTCTACCTGACTCTCTCTGTCTGTCTCGGTCTACCTGACTCTCTCTGTCTGTCTCGGTCTACCTGACTCTCTGTCTGTCTCGGTCTACCTGACTCTCTCTGTCTGTCTCGGTCTACCTGACTCTCTCTGTCTGTCTCGGTCTACCTGACTCTCTCTGTCTGTCTCGGTCTACCTGACTCTCTGTCTGTCTCGGTCTACCTGACTCTCTCTGTCTGTCTCGGTCTACCTGACTCTCTCTGTCTGTCTCGGTCTACCTGACTCTCTCTGTCTGTCTCGGTCTACCTGACTCTCTCTGTCTGTCTCGGTCTACCTGACTCTCTCTGTCTGTCTCGGTCTACCTGACTCTCTCTGTCTGTCTCGGTCTACCTGACTCTCTCTGTCTGTCTCGGTCTACCTGACTCTCTCTGTCTGTCTCGGTCTACCTGACTCTCTCTGTCTGTCTCGGTCTACCTGACTCTCTCTGTCTGTCTCGGTCTACCTGACTCTCTCTGTCTGTCTCGGTCTACCTGACTCTCTCTGTCTGTCTCGGTCTACCTGACTCTCTCTGTCTGTCTCGGTCTACCTGACTCTCTCTGTCTGTCTCGGTCTACCTGACTCTCTGTCTGTCTCGGTCTACCTGACTCTCTCTGTCTGTCTCGGTCTACCTGACTCTCTCTGTCTGTCTCGGTCTACCTGACTCTCTCTGTCTGTCTCGGTCTACCTGACTCTCTCTGTCTGTCTCGGTCTACCTGACTCTCTCTGTCTGTCTCGGTCTACCTGACTCTCTGTCTGTCTCGGTCTACCTGACTCTCTCTGTCTGTCTCGGTCTACCTGACTCTCTCTGTCTGTCTCGGTCTACCTGACTCTCTCTGTCTGTCTCGGTCTACCTGACTCTCTCTGTCTGTCTCGGTCTACCTGACTCTCCGTCCTTTTAATTCCCTGGAGATGCCTCTAAAAAGGATGTATTATTAATAATAACAAGTCAATTCCGTGTTATATTCCCATCTGTCACTTAGTTCCACTTGGTAGTGAGTTGGTTGACTTGGTACCATGCTGAATGTACTCTCTGCATCAGGGATGGGCAACTCCTCGTGGGCCGGAGTGGTGTCATACCTTTCCCCCATCCCTAGCAAACACAGCTAATTAAACTAACTGCATTTTAAACGGAAGATCATGATTAGTTGATTATTGGAGTCAGGTGTGTTCACTGGTGCCCTGGGCATAAGAGACACTTATTAGGCCACAGAGGACTGGAGTTGCCTATCCATGCCCTGCATGATTCCAGAGCATTTCTCTTAATGCATTTTCTTCTGTGCATTAAGGTTGTTGAAAGGTCATTGTTGTCATCTACATGACATGCGGCATAAGGTCATTGGCATAAGGTCACTGCTGATGTGTGAATAAGAGACAGTCACTGCCCCCCCGTCACACACGCACACAGATATGTTTGTTTTACTCTCCTTGAAGCGACCAAACAATTGATTCTAATTCAAAATCCTATTTACTCTAACCTTTAACCTAGCCCTAAACTTGACCTTAATCCCAAAACCCTAATTCTAACCCTAACACCTAAACTTAAAATAGCCTTTTTCCTTGTGGGGACCAGCGAAATGTTCCTTGTTTTACTTCTGGTCCCTACAAGGATAGTAAAACACACACAGACACAGACACAGTGTTGTTGGAGGATTTGTTGTCAAGGCTGATACCAGGAAGTGATGTGGCTGGGTGCCAGTGTGACCACAGTGTCCCAGGCTCCCAGCAGTGACAATAATATATCAGATAATGGTGACTTGCGCGTTGTTTACCCCATGTCAATATCCTGATGACATCAGCTCCTGGCTCTCCTTCAGTAGTCTTCCATTTTGTCCCATTACGTCAGGGTGACCAGAGAATAGCATTGTCTAATAGTCTCTGTGTGGCTGTAGATGGAGGTGTTGTCCAGTAAACAAGACCGATGCTTTCTGAATGGGAGAGCTAATGATTTCCTATAACACTTGTGGTTTCAGTGTAATTGGTTGAGATGGACGTTGGGATTCTTTTTCAGTTAAGGGCCCCTTAAAGCAGACACATATCTGTCCCTCAATTCCCCATTTGAGTTGAGGAAGGCTGTCAATGTGGCCACATTTAGAGAACGCCAATGCACACACAAACAGACGCTCTCGCTCACACACGCACGCACACACACACACACACACACACACCCCTAAACACATTTACATATTTTATCAGGAGCAATTAGGGTTGAATGCTCAAGGGCACAGCGATAGGTTTTTCACCTAGTCGGCTCGGGATTCGAACCAGCGACCTTTCGGTTGTTGACCCAATGCTCACATCACCGTGATTCAGCTACTGTACATTTCCTGTGGCAGGAAGCCTTCCTGCCACACCTCAGACAATACTCTTTGACAGGAAATGTACAGTAGCTGAATCACGGTGATGTGCTCATATGCAAGCCTTCGCTAACTCGCGTTAGCGTAATGACTGAAAGTCTATGCGAACAACATGCATACTGTTCCCATACACTTCCAGTCATTGGGCTAACGCTAGTAAGCGTTTACTCTAACGCTAGTTAGCAACGTCCTACATACTGCATGCAGAGACATAAAATGATAACGATGAGTTCATCTGACTATATGGGTTAGTAGAAAAAAGGCTTAATTCACAAAATCTCGCACTGTCCATTTAAAGCCCCGCCTCAGAGGAAGTTGCCGCACCTATTTAGAGTAATTCCTGTCCTAGAGCGGAAATTCACGTTTAGGTTCCAGCCCAAAGACTGACGCATGCTGCTAATACATATTCAGGAATTGGGAGTGGGAACATTGTGGTGTAGTAGAGAAATAACAACATTTAGGCCACTGACTGACAGGTGTCAGTGTAACTAGCTAGCATGATAACCTTAGCTAGCTAATGAAAGTTATGTCAGCACCATTTCAGACTACTATAATAATTAAGACTGTCATAATAATTATTTCAGAAAAAGACTAGCAACCTACCTGTCAAGAAATGAGTCTCAGCTAAGCCTATACCAGTTGTTGACGTTGTCTGACTCTTGCCATTTGACAGTGGGAGAAAAAGTACTCAATTGTCATACCTGGGTAAATGTAAAGATAACTTAAAATACTGTGTGTAAAAGTCTAAAAGTATTTGGTTTTAAATGTACTTAAGTATCAAAAGTACAAGTATAAACCATTTCAAATTCTGTATATTAAGCAAACCAGACGGGACAATTTTCGTTCTTTTTTTTTAACGGATAGCCAGAGGCACACTCCGACACTCACACAGACATCATTTACAAACGAAGCATTTGTGTTTAGTGATTTACAGATCAGATGCAGTAGAGATGACCAGGGATGTTCTCTTGATAAGTGTGTGATTCTGACCGTTTTCATGTCAAAATGTAACGAGTACTTTTGGGTGTCAGGGAAAATGTGTGGAGTAAAAAGTACATTATTTTCTTTAGGAATGTAGTAAAGTAAAAGTAAAAGTAAAAGTTGGCAAAAATATAAGTAGGAAAGTACAGATACCCCAAAAAGTATTTTTACTTAAGTACTGTACACCACTGCCGTTTTGATAATTCCAGTGAAACCGTGTTCCAGACGTCATTAATATTTGGACATGCACACGGACATGATCAAAATAGCTATATTCTTTGTTCTCTCTTCATTTCTGCAAGCTAGCTAGCGTTGTCTAAATTGTGCAGCTATATATCAATGTGTTGTCTAAATTGTGCAGCTATATATCAATGTGTTGTCTAAATTGTGCAGCTATATATCAATGTGTTGTCTAAATTGTGCAGCTATATATCAATGTGTTGTCTAAATTGCAGCCGCGAATCCTCCATAGAAAAAGAAAAAATATAACCTCTGGTTGTATGGATGGCCTAACTAGTGAATGGGTTGGAGTGTTTTATTGAATTAATGTGCATGCTTTTTTGTATGGCAAGGTGCCCTGTGATGGTGGAGATTTCGATTTAGGATCAATGGAATGGTTGAAAATGAGCAAACCCTGCATCAGGCCATGCAAAACTAATTTGCCTAAAACGTTAGTGGTCAAAACCATTCATCTTGGGGTGACCGGGGGAGCGGGGTTCTAAAATGCAATCATACCACGCAATAAAAAATAAAATAAAAATTGTCACATTTTATTTTTATGCAGACTAGCTCAAAAATAAGTGAAACTTGACAAATGATACAATAGATTGGGATATTTTGCTGGTAAAAATTTTAATTTACTCTATAGTAAGGCGCCCAAGTGTATGGTGGTCACTAATTAACATAGCCACAAAGTTATAAACCTGGTCTATTTCTACTTTCTCTTAAAATCTGATTTTAAACCTGACTCTCACCTTTACCCTAACCAGACTGCTAACCCTAGCCTAACCAGACTACTAACCTTAGCCTAACCAGACTGCTAACCTTAGCCTAACCAGACTGCTAACCGTAGCCTAACCAGACTGCTAACCTTAGCCTAACCCAGTGTTTCCCAAACTCTGTCAATGGGACCCCAAGGAGTGCACGTTTTGGTTTTTGCCCTAGCACTACACACGCTACACGCTGATTGAAATAATTAACTAATCATCAAGCTTTGAGGACCGAGTTTGGAAAAATGCTGGCCTAACCCTAACCTTAAAGTAAGATCAAGTTCTGTTTTCAGAAATTTGTACGATATAGCCAATTTTGACAATATCTGGCTGTTTGGCTCTCAGACGACTCGCAAATAGGAAGAAGTTCCAGCAGTTGTTTCTGCTTAATAAAAATTGCCATGCTGGTGGGTGTTAACATTGAAATAAAACCCAGCCCTGAAACAAAATGGAGGCTGAAAAGAATTGGCGTGTCATTTCATAGGAAAAGACACGTAAGACTCACGAAAACACCCAAAATCACACATTCAAATTTGTCACTTGAAGCACAAATACTTCATACTTTGACTAAAACGATAACTTATGGACTTATGTTGTTGTGCAAAAGTGTTGGTAAGCTCTGGCCATCGTCTTTTAGCTTGAAAAAGTGGATTTATACTGGTGTAGGCGTTTAAAAGCACATCAGCATATTAACATTTTTTGAAGTGGTTGCAAATAGTTAGCAGTGGTGGGCCACCGCTGCTAAATTAATATAGGGGAAACACTGCTATACCCTATCCCCTCCCCCTTTATGTGAGCTATCTGTCCATCTATCTTTCTCCATTTTTTAATTGTTGCTTTTCACTCTTTGCCAGGTTAACAGAGCCATCAGGTTCCCTCACAGATGGACCTATCAACTACAAGTACAAGACTAAGTGCACCTGGCTGATCGAGGGCTAGTAAGTAGCTCTTGCTCTCTTTCCTCTCCTCCCTCCTATCTCTGTTCATACCCTCTTCTATCTATATTCTGTACAGTATGTATTCATTCTTAGACTGATTTGTTATTGTTCAGCGGTCTTCGTGTTAAACTCTTTGTCTAATGTAAAGACTCCTGATCATCGTGGGCAGTGTTGTAGTTACTACTGCAGCCCAATAGCCACCCATTTTAAACCATGCTCTATGTTCTGTCGTCCAGCCCAAACGCTGTGCTCAGGTTGCGCTTCAACCATTTTGCCACGGAATGTAGCTGGGACCACATGTACATCTACGATGGAGACTCCATCTATGCACCTCTGGTTGCAGTATTCAGGTGAGGTCATCATGCTGTATGCATGTACATATGTGTGTTCTCTCTAGTATGCAGTCAACTGTGCATGCACGAACACCAAATACTGTATACCTCAAACCTAGTTGGGCGGGTCACATGCCGCTAAATAGAATCCACACAGTGATGATTCAGAATACTGGCTAGCTGAAGAGGAATTGTTCTCTCTCTTTCCATTATAGGTAACGAGTGGGTGTTATCCATGAATCAATGGATTAATACTCTGCATTTACACTGAGTAAAAATATGAACGCAACATGTAAAGTGTTGGTCCGATGTTTCATGAGCTGAAATTAAAGATCCCAGAAATGTTCCATATGGACAAAAAGCTTATTTATTTCAAATGTGCACAGATTTAACATCCCTGTTTGTGAGCATTTCATCTTTGCCAAGATAATCCATCCTCCTGATAGGTGTGGCATATCAAGAAGCTGATTTAAACAGCATGATCATTACACAGGTGCACCTTGTGCTGGGGACAATAAAAGGCCAATCTGAAATGTGCAGTTTTCACACAACACAATTCCACAGATGTCTCAAGTTTTGAGGGAGTGTGCAATTGGCATGCTGACTGGAGGAATGTCCACCAGAGCTGATACCAGAGAATTGAATGTTAATTTCTCTACCATAAGCCGCCTTCAACTTCATTTTAGAGAATCTGGCAGTACATCCAACCGGCCTCAACCTCAGACCACATGTAACCACGCCAGCCCAAGACCTCCACATCCGGCTTCTTCACCTGCGGGATTGTCTGAAACCAGCCACCTGGACAGCTGATGAAACTGTGGGTTTGGACAGCTGATGAAACTGTGGGTTTGCACAACCAAAGAATTTCTGAAATAACCAGGGAAGCTCATCTGAATGTTTGTCGTCCTCACCGACTTCAGTGGGCAAATGCTCACCTTCGATGGCCACTGGGACGCTGGAGAAGTCTGCTCATCACAGATGAATCCTGGTATCAACCGTACTGGGCAGATAGCAGATAGTGTGCATGGCGTAGTGTGGGCGAACGGAGTGCCCATGGTGGCGGTGGGGTTACTGTATAGGCAGGCATGAGCTACGGACAACGAGCGCAATTGCATTTTATCGACGGCAATTTGAATGCACAGAGATACCGTGACGAGATCCTGAGGCCCATTGTTGTGCCATTCATCCACTGCCATCATCTCATGTTACAGCATGGTAATGCACGGTCCCATGTCGCAAGGATCTACACAATTCGTGGAAGCTGAAAATGTTCTTCCATGGCCTGCATACTCATCAGACATGTCACCCATTGAGCATGTTTGGGATGCTCTGGATCGACCTGTACGACAGCGTTTTCCAGTTCCTGCCAATATCCATCAACTTCGTACAGCCATTGAAGAGGAGTGGAACATCATCACAGGCTACTATGAACAACAACCTGATCAACTATGCGAAGGAGATGTCGCGCTGCATGAGGCAAATGGTAGTCACACCAGATACTTACTGGTTTCTGATCCACGCCCTTACCTTTTTTAATGGTGTCCGTGACCAACGGATGCATATCTATATTCCCGACGTGAGAGCCTAATGAATTTATTTCACTGATTTTCTTATATGAATGGTAACTCAGTAAAACCTTTGAAATGGTTGCGTTTATATTTTAGTTCAGTGTAGCTCTTAGGTGTTCCTCCTCTCAAGTCTTTAGAAGTAGTGTTCTCCACCCACCCACCCAGCCACCCTCCCGCCCCCTTTGAAGAATAGGTCCCTAATGTAATTCCTTCCACTGGGGGTTCTTCCATATGGACTCTCCCCTGGTCCATCAGTATTGGCTGTGTGGTCTTTGTGTTGAACCTGGTTGTAGTCTTCCTGGTGGGGAGCGGATTTCTCCTCCCTCTTTGATGACCTTGATTGAGCTGTGCAGGGCAGGCCTGAGTTTGATCCTCCATGCAATGGAGGGATCGATCCCGAGGAGAGGAAGGAGTCACTTTCTCCCAATGATGTAAGGAGGGAGGACGGGCAGGAGGGTTTTCATGGTGACAGCAAACCAGCTCAGCAGTCAAGCAAAGGGCGATCATTTATCCAGCAAGCTTTGGAGCTTAACGAGCGTGTGTGTGTGTGTGTGCGTGCGCGTAATGTATTTTTATTTTTCTCCCACAGCGGTCTCGTTGTCCCGGAAACGAGAGGGAATGAGACAGTTCCGGAAGTGGTAGCCACCTCTGGATATGCACTGTTGCACTTTTTCAGTGACGCTGCCTACAACTTGACTGGATTCCACATCTCCTACTCGTGAGTAGCCCCATCCCCATACACACTACATTCACAGTCAGAATCCTCACCTATACCATATAAGACCAATAGGGAAGTCTCTGGCTCAGTAGCAGACAAGTCTTAACTGACATGCCTCGTTAAATAAAGGTAAAGTTATACATTTAAAAAAACTGTTCCATCATGGTAGTGACTGCCCATTACTGCTTATCTCTTATCATCATTTATTTCCCTTTAATAAAATATTACATTTTGTTTTATTTGATGGCTTTATTATTTCATTCCTAGTCATCATCTCATCTCTATAGAGCTGCTGCCTATGCGGTCTGAGAGATATATTGAGAGCAGTTTCTTCGCGAGGTATCTTCTCTTGATCGTGCATTTTGCTGTCTCTTATGTAGTAAGCTTAAAAGAAACAGACAGGACAAGTAGCCGCGCAATGGATTATGGTCATTGTAGTTAATTATCATGTTTTCTCTTGTAAACTATGTAGAACATTGGCTCCCTACTACATTGAGCAGATTTATCTCTATGAAAAACTGCAATTTACGCATTGAGCTCACAGAAGAAGAAAAAATACCAAATGGAATTCAAATAATTGAAATGATGTTTTTCAATTAGTTGTTTAGAAAACTGAAAATAAATAACCAACATTTCGGTTAATCGCTCAGCACTACTGCACACATACAACTTCAGACTCTCTAGGCCACATTGTAGACCCTGGAGACTAGGGTCTACAATGTCTCTCACCAGAGTAGCTGGGAATTGGCATCACAGCTGAGAAGATGACACCCCTTAACATAGGAGATACGTGTGTGTGTGTGATTCTGAAAATGAACTCATTGGGTTGTCTCAGAAAGCAGCAGCCAAAGAGAAAGATGAGCTTTCAAATAAGTCAAGCTCAGCCTCGAGGCCTCCAGCACAGACACACACCATGTGGCCATAAAGGTGTTGCCATAGCAACGCTCTTGTCACAGCGGTAAACATTATAGTCCCCCTGTTGTTGAAAAGCCCATGCATTATCCTGGATCCTTGACCTCCTTCTGTTTCTGTCTACCTTCCCTCTTTCTCTATTATTTTGTCTGCACATCTCTTTAATTCTCTCTGTATCTCACCCTGTGTCTGTTCTGCTCCCTGAAAACACATACCCCAATACATGTCAATCACCTCTGTCAATCAATCATTCTTTCAGCTATTTGTTTTTCCTCAATTATTTATTTATTTTTATTCAACATTTATTGATACAAGTAAGTGAATTAAGAGCAAATTCTTATTTAAAATGATAACCTTTCCAAATGTACTTCCCCATCCCTGCCATGGTCTCATGCTTTCACTCATCTAATTCACCATCTCTACATTCTGGGTCTATAGGGTCAACTCGTGCCCCAATAACTGCTCCAGTCATGGGAAGTGCAGCACAGGGAACTCCATCGCCAGCCGGGTGTACTGCGAGTGTGAGAAGTACTGGAAGGGCGAGGCCTGTGACATCCCCTACTGCAGGAACAACTGTGGCAGCCCCGACCAGGGCTACTGTGACCTTACTGGGGAGAAGAGCTGTGTCTGCAACGACAGCTGGCAAGGTCTGACAAGGGCTATGGTTATATTGTGTCAAAGTTTTCACAATGTTGTGGTGTGGTATCTTCATGTTGGTTCATAGGGTTCATTAATTCTTCAATGACAAAGCTAAGTTATTTTTGTTCTTGTAGATTGAGTCCCACTGCCATCTTCTGGCTGAAATGAGAACTGTGAAGAGAGAGGCACAGAGACCATGTTTCATATATTACAGTAATACAAGCTGACATCTGAAGTGCTCAGCAGATAGGACAGTCTTAGTTTAGATGAAGGGAATGAGGTCATGTTGTAGGATGCATGTAGCCTGTTAGATAATAGCGAACACTGTTTTGACAGCTTGGTAGTTGGGGCCTTTTTCATGCTCTAACAATCTAATCTTGAGATGAAGGTGGAAGACCATCGGTTTCTGCATGATCTTATTTAAACTGACCCATCCTGTCCGTTTTCATACAGGCTACACTAAATACAACACTTGCTTGTCTGTTGACCAAGAGGAGCTCTTATGTTCCATGTCTGCCATCTAGTGGTGCTGGAGGTTTTGTTCTTACACCTGGTGGGTCGCTGGTCTGGGTATCCTCTTAGTATAACCATGCATTGACTTGATCTCTACTGTTCCTGAATACTGTATGGGGATGTATTAACATGTCTTATTTACAGTAGAACCACCCAAACGCCTCTCAATGAGATGGGACTGTCCAGGGTAGAGCCAACCAAGCACCTCTCAATGAGACAGGACTGTCCAGCATGGTGCCACTCCTATGCTCTGACACTGAGTTGCTGGTCACTGGTCATTCCCCAATGAGGTTTTCTCCACTGATGTATTGGGCTAGACAGGGTCCTGGCCCATAGACCTCATCAAAGCCCCCCATTCCCCCTGTCCACTGGCTTTCCTCCACTCTAATATGGGACAACAGGGGTCAGTATCATGGGATCTTTCTCATAATGGGGTTTGATGAACCAGAGTGAGACCCTCTTTATTAAACCCACTAATGGTTCTGCCACCAGTCGGCCTCTGGGTGGTGGGGTCCTGGTAGCCATGTGAGTTCATCACCGTCATGGCTGTCCCCATCATCATGACATAAGCTGCGTTGTCACGCTCTTCGCCAGCAGATGGTGATGTGGGACCATGTTTAGTTAGATGTATTAAAGAGTTGTTGAAGAGAGTATTTTGCTACAAACGAACCTCACATACTCTCATGCATTTATAAGTTTGTTGTGTGGTTCTCTCCAGGTCCAGACTGTGCTCTGTCAGTGCCATCCACCGAGTCTTACTGGGTGATGTCTAACGTCAAGCCCTTCAGCCAATCCCTGGGCAGGGCCTCCCATAAGGCTGTGGTCCATGGGAAACTCATGTGGGTCATCGGAGGATACAGCTTCAACTACAGCTCCTTCCACATGGTGCTCAAGTAAGGCACTGACTGAAGAGAGACCTGAAATATCTGTCTGTGTCTTCGTCTCTGTAGCTAGGTTTCCATCCAGTTGGCGACAGATTGTCATGCAAGTATTCTCAAATCTGCGTAAAGAAAATATACGCATTTTCTCACAAGTGACTTGTTGCAGATAGAAATCAGTGTGTGATGACGTAGTGCACACTAAATATACCTTTTCCATTAAGTTTTCATGTACTGAATACAAATGTTCATTGAGTTTCCATCGCATTTTCAATTCTACTGAATTCTACAGAAATTGTTGCGTTAAATAGTAAATGTGCCGACTCTGGTCTTGACACGTGGTGCTCTAGCCAACAGCTTGCCAATATAGTGCAGGTAGGTGGTGCAGGTAGGCTAGTTTACATGATGAGATTATTATGGATTGGAGCGAGAATATTTGTATTTGTCGAAAGGCAGTCAAGCATCGATCGTCATGTCACTAGAATAAGACTCTGGATATTTATTGGAAAGGAGCATCAAGCTCATTATGCACTTTCACCACCCTGTGAAGTTCATAATTTACTTAATCTGTAGCCTAATAAACTGCATGCTTTCCCGAGTCGTAATGGGAGGACCACAACCATGTCATCACGTGACTCCAAGTTTACTTCGATATGATGGTTTTTATATTCATATTTGCGCATAAAGTCGTTTCCACCACCGTTTTTCGCATAATTAATTTTACCAACGCAAAAAAGATCCCACCCGGTAGAACGAGGAAGTGATCTGTCGGCATTTATAAAATTGTACAGTAATTTCCTGTTACCATCACAGCTGTCGTGATTTGTTTTGTACAGTATGAATTCACTCGCATAAAAACTGGATGGAAATGTAGTTAATGTCTACTTACCACCTCTATATTTGTCTCCTTCCTGTCTTTTGCTCTTCCTCTCTCTCTCAATTCAAAGGGCTTTATTGGCATGGGAACATATGTTTACATTGCCAAAGCCACATTTCAAATGTCATATTATGGCTATGTTGTAACGATGTACAAAATGGAAAATAAATAAACATAAATATGGCTTGTATTTGCAGTGGTGCTTGTTCTTCACTGGTTTCCCTTGTGGCAACAGGAACACAAATCTTTCTGCTGTGATGGCACACTGGTATTTCACCTAATCGTTATGGGAGTTTATCAAAATAGGACTTGTTTTCAAATTATTTCTCTTTTTGTCTCTCTCTGTCATTTTCTCTCTTTCCCTCCACTCTGTCCATCTCTTTCTTCTCCCTCCACTCTGTCCATCTCTTTCTTCTCCCTCCACTCTGTCCATCTCTTTCTTCTCCCTCCACTCTGTCCATCTCTTTCTTCTCCCTCCACTCTGTCCATCTCTTTCTTCTCCCTCCACTCTGTCCATCTCTTTCTTCTCCCTCCACTCTCTCCATCCATTTCTTTGTTGTGTATATTCTGTATAGCTCAGGCCTGACTGTCTCTCTTCCCCCCTGCAGTTATAACCTGGAAAGCAGCACCTGGGACGTGGTGCCGATCAATAGTGGTCCTCTGCAGAGATACGGCCATTCTCTGGCTCTCTACCAGGTAAGGCAGATAATGGCCACAGCCCACTAGCATGGTGGATGTGTTCCATTTAGCTTTTTGTCATACACTGGTACTATACAGGGCTCTGTACATGTAGACAGGGCTCTGTACATGTAGACAGGGCTCTGTACATGTAGACAGGGCTCTGTACATGTAGACAGGGCTCTGTACATGTAGACAGGGCTCTGTACATGTAGACAGGGCTCTGTACATGTAGACAGGGCTCTGTACATGTAGACAGGGCTCTGTACATGTAGACAGGGCTCTGTACATGTAGACAGGGTTCTGTACATGTAGACAGGGCTCTGTACATGTAGACAGGGCTCTGTACATGTAGACAGGGCTCTGTACATGTAGACAGGGCTCTGTACATGTAGACAGGGCTCTGTACATGTAGACAGGGCTCTGTACATGTAGACAGGGCTCTGTACGTGTAGACAGGGTTCTGCACGTGTAGACAGGGCTCTGTACGTGTAGACAGGGCTCTGTACATGTAGACAGGGTTCTGTACCTGTAGACAGGGTTCTGTACAGGTAGACAGGGCTCTGCACACGTAGACAGGGCTCTGTACACGTAGACAGGGCTCTGTACACGTAGACAGGGTTCTATACACGTAGGCAGGGTTCTATACACGTAGACAGGGTTCTTATACACGTAGACAGGGTTCTATACACGTAGACAGGGTTCTATACACGTAGACAGGGTTCTATACACGTAGACAGGGTTCTATACATGTAGACAGGGCTTTGTACATGTAGACGGGGCTCTCTCTTATCTGGCTCTTTCTGCTTCTCTGGGGGTTTCTCTCTACTTCACATATATTTTCTCTCTTTCCTCTCTCTCTCTCTGTCTGTTGGGTGAGGGAGTTAAGAGGATTGCCTCTCTGGGTCTGAGTAGCGATAACATGGCAGTAAGATGGATGTGGGGCCCTCAGGGTTGGTCAGAGAGCAGCAGGGCTACAGGCTTTGCTCTGGCTAACTGACTCTTCGGCTCACCAGGGGAAACAAGCATGACGACTACATCTGATCTGTTTGCTCTTTCTCTTCTTCCCTTGAAACTATAGAAGTCTGTCTGAATAACCCTGTTAAATAGAAAGTCTGCCTCTGGCGTGTGTGTGTGTGACTTAAAACTCTTTCTTTACTGCTAAGCTCTTAAGTGTTTGGGTCGCTTTCATGAAGAGGGACAAATGGATTTTCTATTAGATGTCTTACTATGGTTAGTGACCTAAGGGGATCCGGCTTTGTTTACGTGAGTTAAATTGAAGTAGTATTTTATGGCTCAGAGTTTATAGCTTGAAAGGCTGAGAAGTTTATTTTGGAATGACTCTCACTTCATTACTTGCAGTTTACAATACTTTAAAATGGTACCCCCATGGAAGACCTCACTAATTGTTTTGTCTTGTAAGGAATACTGCAAACGTTAAAGGTTCTACGTACTAACACACCTTTACAACTAGGCTAAGCTGCAGTCTGTGTTTGGGACATGCCAGGGGTTTATATTTTTATCGTAGAGTAACACAGTCATGACTTCAGATGGATTTGGGTGATGAGCAAGCATCTTGACACTGATCTGACCGCTAACCCCTTATTTCTGACCTGACCTCTAACCCCTTATCTCTGACCTGACCTTTAACCCCTTATCTCTGACCTGACCGCTAACCCCTCATCTCTGACCTGACTGCTAACCCCTTTTATCTCTGACCTCCCACTGACTCATGCTGTGACATTTTCATTTTATCAGTTGACTACAGAACCGTTCTCTTTTTGAAGGGGAACGTGAAAGGACTTATTGTCTAAAGGTTTTATGATAAGGTTTTATTCTCTAATGCAGCGTTGTTGATCAGAAATGAAATAGTAGATGAAATGATACACACCAAGGTCTTTTCTAATTGAGATGCCTGTCTGTAGTTTATCCTAGGATTACATTCAGAAATCCCCTTTACAAGTGACATTCTCTCTCAAAGGGAACTACATTTAAATGGGAACCTTTAATTTAGTCCGTGTTGTGAGGATTACCTTAGCTACTATACAGTGAACATGCTGAACTTCCAGACAGCTGCATTCACTCTTCTGCCGTGTGTGTGTGTGTGTGTGTGTGTGTGTGTGTGTGTGTGTGTGTGTGTGTCCATGCATACATGTATTATGAGTGTTTGTATGTGCAGCATGTGTGGACAGCCATGGCTGTGTGCCCACCTTTTCCCTATACCCTATCTTTCACATGTTCCATGCTTGTTTTGATTGATGTGAACACACTTAGCCCATCAAGTGTTTCTTTACCGTTCACAGTGGTGTACCACTGGTGTCTCCAGGTGTCAGTTCATCAGAAACTGAAACCTTTCAGGAAATGGAAGAAACGTTCCTACTGTATCAAATTCTATCAGTCACATGCACCGAATACAACAGTGAAATGCTTACAAGCCCTTAACCAACAATGCAATTTTAAGAAAATACCCCCCCAAAAAAGTAAGAAATAAGAATAACAAATAATTAAAGAGCAGCAGTAAATAACACTAGTGGGGCTATATACAGGGGGTACTGTGTATATTGTTAATTTGGTCAGTACCAGGGTTTCCGTTAGCCGGTAATAGCCGGCTTTTGGCCAATATAAAAATAGAAAAGCTAAAAAATGCTTTTAGCCTCTGTTGCTCCAGCATCTCAAACAGCAAATACAAAGTTAACGGAAGGCAGGCTTCATCAGCGCATCACACACCCCTTTGCAATGAGGCAGTATGCATTGAGAAAACATATACTTTAATTGTTGTAAACCTGAATGTTTTACTACATATTATGAGGCAGTATGCATTGAGAAAACATATACTTTAATTGTTGTAAACCTGAATGTTTTACTACATATTATGAGGCAGTATGCATTGAGAAAACATATACTTTAATTGTTGGAAACCTGAATGTTTTACTACATATTATGAGGCAGTATGCATTGAGAAAACATATACTTTAATTGGTGGAAACCTGAATGTTTTACTACATATTATGAGGCAGTATGCATTGAGAAAACATATACTTTAATTGTTGGAAACCTGAATGTTTTACTACATATTATGAGGCAGTATGCATTGAGAAAACATATACTTTAATTGTTGTAAACCTGAATGTTTTACTACATATTATGAGGCAGTATGCATTGAGAAAACATATACTTTAATTGTTGGAAACCTGAATGTTTTACTACATATTATGAGGCAGTATGCATTGAGAAAACATACTTTAATTGTTGTAAACCTGAATGTTTTACTACATATTATGAGGCAGTATGCATTGAGAAAACATATACTTTAATTGTTGTAAACCTGAATGTTTTACTACATATTATGAGGCAGTATGCATTGAGAAAACATATACTTTAATTGTTGTAAACCTGAATGTTTTACTACATATTATGAGGCAGTATGCATTGAGAAAACATATACTTTAATTGTTGGAAACCTGAATGTTTTACTACATATTATGAGGCAGTATGCATTGAGAAAACATACTTTAATTGTTGTAAACCTGAATGTTTTACTACATATTATGAGGCAGTATGCATTGAGAAAACATATACTTTAATTGTTGGAAACCTGAATGTTTTAATACATATTATGAGGCAGTATGCATTGAGAAAACATATACTTTAATTGTTGGAAACCTGAATGTTTTACTACATATTATGAGGCAGTATGCATTGAGAAAACATATACTTTAATTGTTGGAAACCTGAATGTTTTACTACATATTATGAGGCAGTATGCATTGAGAAAACATACTTTAATTGTTGTAAACCTGAATGTTTTACTACATATTATGAGGCAGTATGCATTGAGAAAACATATACTTTAATTGGTGGAAACCTGAATGTTTTACTACATATTATGAGGCAGTATGCATTGAGAAAACATATACTTTAATTGTTGGAAACCTGAATGTTTTACTACATATTATGAGGCATGTATTTTTGGCCAAAATCAGACCATATCTGTGGAGGCAATTATTTTATACTATATCAACTGTCATATCATTGTCTAGTAGCCTGGCTAAAATCAGACCATTTCTGTGGTGGTAATTATTTTATATAAACTTTATTTCATTGCATATTAGATCTCCCCTCTTTAAATACATTTTTTTGACAACAGTGTTTTCTTGCTAATTGCATTATGGAACAAACATTTGTGTGTAGCCCTACTACCTTGTGCACATTGCTGTACTTATGTGAAAAAATAGTTTTAAGCTAAGCATTCTGATCTGTTGCATGAGACTCATTGCTTTTTAAAGTTTATTTCTCGACAAGCTGACCAATAGAATAGGTACACTTTTCTACTATGTGGGACAGTAGATTGACAAAGGCCAGTGATATTGCTGTTTGTTACTTGTCTTGTTGGGGGAGGAAAAGGAAATGTGGACAGTTATTCTAACATCTTCAAAGTGGGCATCATTTCCTCCTCCACTTGCATCTTCTGTTAATATGAATTACCATCATCTAATTGGGATTCCTGTCATTCTGAGAACCGTGGGTGAAAGCTCTAACCAGATTACACACCCAATGCATATGGGTCCGGCAAATTTCTCAAATGTCCGGTAAATTAAAATGCTGCCGGTCAAATGTCCAGCGCCACATTTACCTAACAGAAACCCTGGTCAGAACAGAGATATTATAGTTGTACCTGTGTAACTTCCCCTCTGTTATAAAACCCAGCTCCTTCAGTCTGTTATAAAACCCAGCTCCTTCACTCTGTTATAAAACCCAGCTCCTTCAGTCTGTTATAAAACCCAGCTCCTTCACTCTGTTATAAAACCCAGCTCCTTCACTCTGTTATAAAACCCAGCTCCTTCACTCTGTTATAAAACCCAGCTCCTTCACTCTGTTCAGTTTCTCTGTAAGTGGGAAGCGCCTTGTTTGGCCGCTGTTCCTCAGCCACCAGCCCCACATACGTAAAGAAGGAATCCACAATTAGCATATAAATGAACACCTACTCTGAGGTTTTTAATGTAAGGCTTATGCTGAGCTAGTGCAGCACACACATCAAGCCAACAAACCTGGAAACGGGAACATGAGAGAATAGACTTCCAGGGTCAGGGATGGGACCACACACCCACGCCACACACCACCACCACCACACACACACTACACATCACGCACACCACACCACCACACACATACCACACACACACATTATTCCCCTCAAGTCTGTAACCCAACCCTGGGATATGTTATTCCTCTCTCTCCTCTAAGGATTGAGAGATTACGGTGTGTGCTGCTGCTAGGAATACAGCCCATTGCCCGCCCATTTCTGATTTTAATATACCGACAGAAGCAATAGCTCGTCTTTACGCATGCATTCAGATCATAGCGTTTATATAATATCCCCTGCTTGGTATTCACATTTTGTATTCACAAATCTGAAAAAGCCACCTTCAATAAGAGCTCCCTCTTAGTCGGAGGTGTAGCATCCCAGGGACACGTGGGGGAACTGAAGCGTGGGGGTTGCTGCTTAGCTGGTGGTGGTCAAACCATCCTACAGCCAGATGTGTTTACTAATTAAGTGTGTTGGGCTGTGTGTCGGGCTGTGTGTCGGGCTGTGTGTCGGGCTGTGTGTCGGGCTGCGTGTCGGGCTGCGTGTCGGGCTGCGTGTCGGGCTGCGTGTCGGGCTGCGTGTCGGGCTGCGTGTCGGGCTGCGTGTCGGGCTGCGTGTCGGCTGCGCGTCGGGCTGCGTGTGTCGGGCTGCGTGTGTCGGGCTGCGTGTCGGGCTGCTTGTTGGGCTGCGTGTTTTCTGCACACCTCTCCCTCCCAACTGCTTCTACTACAGGACTCAGACAGTGTGTGTGTGAGAGTAAACTTTTAATGGACAGAGGCAGGTTAAAAAATGGTATCATAGCATGTGTCAACAGACTGGGGATGACTAATGAGAAACCTTGTTCCGGTACGCCATTTCTTTTGTCACTGATCATTTGGACAAATCCTGATTTCACAGGTGTTCTTGTCTTCCTGAATTTCGGAAGGGGAGGGGACATTTGGCCCATAGACGAGCCTGAAACTTGCATAGAGTTGGTATATTTCTCCTAACATCTCCCCCAGAACTGTATTGAGCAACTGACGCAATTACGCAAGATTGTAGTTCTGGGGTTCGGGGATAAGTGTGAGAGAGATTCCGTTGGGGTTGGCAGTGAGTGCTGAGGTTATGTAGAAGGAGGGAACCAGATTTCCTTGACAGAAAATACATTGAGGCTCTTAAGGCTGTTGGGTCCCTTGTGGATGTGTTCGTGGCCAGGGAGACGGTATAATTGGCCCCCTGCGGTGCAGCGACACTGTTACCTGTGCCAGGATGTTCCAGTTGTTCCTGTGTGGGCTGAGCTCCTCTAGGTACTTTACAGTATGTTGCTCTATGTTTATGAAATGGAGCGTTGCTGTACAGTAGTAGTCTGCACTGTAAAAACAGGATGCCATAGCAATAATGACTGTATTATATAGCTGCATTAGAACCCTACAGCTGAAGTATCAAGATGCCTGAAAAGGTTTTAGTAGCATATTAAAGTTACTGTCAGGTTAAGGTAGTTGATTGTTATCTGTAGTATCATGTGATTCAGTGTATGGGGAGAAGCCAGTAGTTGACCTCGGTATGAGAGGGCTATAGCAGCAGCCTTTCTCAATGATTGTTGGTGTTCACAGCTATACCCTGTCTGTCTCTGTCGTGATTGGGGTCCAGAGATGATACACTCTTTGGAGAAGCTCATGGCCGTACAGCTCAATAATGCCAACACACACACACACACACACACACACACACACACGTGCAAGTATGGCATGCACACTGGGGAATGCGGTGTGTCTCACCTTCTTTTCATACTGAACACACAGAGAGCAGACATTCTGTCGAGGGCAGTTGTGGATAGAAACCTCTTTAATCTTGTGTGTTTTTATACAACCACAATCACTAACCCTCTGTCATCTCATGCTGCTGATGTTTTCCCCCCTCAGGACGACATCTACATGTACGGGGGGAAGCTGGAGGCTGGTTCAGGCAACGTGACAGACGAGCTGTGGGTCTTCAACATCCCTAGTCGTACTTGGACCCTGAAGAACCCCAGCAGCCTGGTCCAGGGACAGCCCTACGCCGTGGAGGGTCACTCCGCCCACCTGGCTGAACTGACCAATGGGGATGTGGTCATGGTGGTTCTCTTCGGCTA
Organism: Oncorhynchus clarkii lewisi; assembly: GCF_045791955.1. Classification (NCBI taxonomy): domain Eukaryota; kingdom Metazoa; phylum Chordata; class Actinopteri; order Salmoniformes; family Salmonidae; genus Oncorhynchus; species Oncorhynchus clarkii. The sequence continues at coordinate 77,210,434 of NC_092147.1, read as the reverse complement.
CTCCCCTGTCTACAGCTACATCAGCAAAGTGCAGGAGTACAACATCAGTAGGTCCAACAGTGGCTAGGTGGATGGGTCGTGGGGTTTTCAGCCATGATGAGTAATCCACATGAATGAATTCAGATTTTACATTCCTACAGCCCAGTGGCAGATTTCGAGCCTTCCAAAATAGGCAAAGTGACAGCAACAACCATAGATGCCCGCAGCAACGTTGTATTCATTTCATGGTGCTTAGCGACGAAAACATTGTTGCTGGGGTCATCATTGGGTGTCTCTTAATGGAAGGCCCATGATCTTTCATGTTTAGCCACAGCACTCCTATTTCCATTAAAAGCCTCCTGGGTGTGCCCACACCTGCATAGTACTGTTATAATCTTATTGTTTTGATGGTAAACACACCTACCGTCTATTCACAGAGCCTTTAAGGTTGTCCTCTTGAATGCTGTTGGCCAAGGTTCTTTGACCAGAGCTTGTGACCACTGTGGAACCCCTAGGTTTTTCATACCAGCAGATGGCGCTACAGTACAGTGCTTTGAGGGGTTACGATCAGGTGAATGCCTGCATTACAAGGCATTTTATCCTGTAGGAGACTCCACGGCAGGACAGCTCACTGCAGACCAGTTCAGCCACATTAAAGCCTGTGGAGAGAGTTGGAACATCTACAGTCTTGGGTACTCTAGGGCACACTTAGTGCTCAGGGTAAAATAAGTGGGTACTAGACTGTGAATGTAATTGATTTGGGTAAGAGACATATACAATAAAATGTGTAATGTGGACCCAGAGGATAGCACTTACAAGTATTAACAAAAAAATGTGTTTCCAATGTGGTCCTCATGCACGCATACTCTCTCACTGTCTCGCCCTCTGTCTTTTCTCTTCTCACCTCTCTCTCATCATTAAGAGTAGCTGGCACCTAGGCCGGACCGTCTGGGAGAAGACATGATTAATGAGTTCTACTCATCCCTCTCCCCTCATCCCCCTCCCTCATATCGCTCCGTCTCTCTCTGTCTCTCTGTGTGTGATCAAACCATATTTATCCTGTAATTAGTTTTATTTAGAGCACTATGGATATTGTGATATTTCATCACATTCGGACAGAGTTGTGTCTCTTCATTCGGACGGACTTGAGTCTCTTCATTCGGACGGACTTGAGTCTCTTCATTCGGACGGACTTGAGTCTCTTCATTCGGACGGACTTGAGTCTCTTCATTCGGACGGACTTGAGTCTCTTCATTCGGACGGACTTGAGTCTCTTCATTCGGACGGACTTGAGTCTCTTCATTCGGACGGACTTGAGTCTCTTCATTCGGACGGACTTGAGTCTCTTCATTCGGACGGACTTCAGTCTGCCAGTTGTGGATACATCTCAGTGTATCCGCATGTTCCGTGGCCTCCCCCTCTCTCCATCCCTTCCTTCATCTCTCACAAGGGGACTTTAAGTGCTCTCTCCCGCTGGCTCTGTCTGTCTCCCAGAGGCAGCCTTTTATACACACACTCATTTGGCACACTTATTCTCCGCACTGTATGTCTCAAAGCTGATCCAATCATGTTGGCCAACTCACACTAAGATGCACTTCTCTTTTGCCTCTGTCACACAGGGACAAACTCCTGGCAGGTCCCTGAGACCAACGGGGCCATTGTCCAGGGTGGCTATGGCCACAGCAGTGTGTATGACAGCTCCAGCAGGTGTGTTTACGTCCACGGGGGCTACAAGGCCCTGCCTGCCAACAAGTATGGCCTGGTGGATGAACTGTATCGCTATGAGGTCCAGACACAGACCTGGTGAGTGATATTAGCTTGGTAGAGTGTCTGTCTGCCTGGTTCTCTGTCTGACTCTCTCTGTCTCTGCCGGCCTCTCTGTCTGTCTCTGCCGGCCTCTCTGTCTGTCTCTGCCGGTCTCTCTGTCTCTGCCGGCCTCTCTGTCTGTCTCTGCCGGCCTCTCTGTCTGTCTCTGCCGGCCTCTCTGTCTGTCTCTGCCGGCCTCTCTGTCTGTCTCTGCCGGCCTCCCTGTCTGTCTCTGCCGGCCTCTCTGTCTGTCTCTGCCGGCCTCTCTGTCTGTCTCTGCCGGCCTCTCTGTCTGTCTCTGCCGGCTTGTATCAGTGGATGCATATTCACTTGAGAGTTCAGCTGTATTAATTTGCCAGCCCTGAGAAAAAGGTGTGTAAAGTAAGCATACTTTCCCCAGTGCCCCAGTAGCATAATGCATTTATTTGCTAAACTCCCTAGTTACGAGGCAATGCATTTCATGTATTTCTTTGCTCCCTCTGTGTTGGAGTTTAGACTAGCTGTAAGTCTACTTGTTGTCAGGATGACTTTAAAACAACACTGTTCAATGGTGAAACCCCCAGTGATCTATGTAGAGAATTACTCTTGGGGGGCCTACAGAAAGTGAAGAAAAGCGTAGTGACAGGCAGTGAGCACACTAGCCCCCCCCCCGGCCCAAACAGGTCAGGAGTGGTTTGGAGCTACAGACGTTCTATTGGACCTGGCACGGTCTAATAACAGGTGGGTAGACTGGGTGGGCTGTGTGTGAGACACACTCAGGACATTCCTGTGTGTGTGTTTTGGTTGGTCCTGTCTGTTGAGACTTTCTCTCGAGTGGACGGTCATCGTCCACTGCAACATGTTTTCGGCTGTCGTTTCCATTGGAAATGAAAACATTGCCCTGCGGTTTGTTTAGTGATGTTCAGTGTACAGATGTTTTGCGGAAAAGCAAATTGCTTTGGACACTTTTCACATCCCTTATATTAGGTAGAAGATGTCAGCCGCCATGTTTAACACCAAGATGCTTGTCTTGCCTATGTTCAGACACGGTGCCTAGACACTCACTGCTGGATAGTTGAAAAGCCCAAATTGAAAAAGCACACCAATGCAATAGTCAGCATTATATTGTTGGGAGGTACACATACGACATTATATTGTTGGGAGGTACACATACCACATTATATTGTTGGGAGGGACACATACCACATTATATTGTTGGGAGGTACACATACCACATTATATTGTTGGGAGGTACACATACCACATTATATTGTTGGGAGGTACACATACAACATTATATTGTTGGGAGGTACACATACAACATTATATTGTTGGGAGGTACACATACCACATTATATTGTTGGGAGGTACACATACCACATTATATTGTTGGGAGGTACACATACCACATTGTATTGTTGGGAGGTACACATACAACATTGTATTGTTGGGAGGTACACATACCACATTATATTGTTGGGAGGTACACATACCACATTATATTGTTGGGAGGTACACATACGACATTATATTGTTGGGAGGTACACATACCACATTATATTGTTGGGAGGTACACATACCACATTATATTGTTGGGAGGTACACATACAACATTATATTGTTGGGAGGTACACATACAACATTATATTGTTGGGAGGTACACATACCACATTATATTGTTGGGAGGTACACATACCACATTATATTGTTGGGAGGTACACATACCACATTATATTGTTGGGAGGTACACATACCACATTATATTGTTGGGAGGTACACATACCACATTATATTGTTGGGAGGTACACATACCACATTATATTGTTGGGAGGTACACATACCACATTATATTGTTGGGAGGTACACATACCACATTATATTGTTGGGAGGTACACATACCACATTATATTGTTGGGAGGTACACATACCACATTATATTGTTGGGAGGTACACATACCACATTATATTGTTGGGAGGTACACATACCACATTATATTGTTGGGAGGTACACATACAACATTATATTGTTGGGAGGTACACATACCACATTATATTGTTGGGAGGTACACATACCACATTATATTGTTGGGAGGTACACATACAACATTGTATTGTTGGGAGGTACACATACAACATTGTATTGTTGGGAGGTACACATACCACATTATATTGTTGGGAGGTACACATACCACATTATATTGTTGGGAGGTACACATACAACATTATATTGTTGGGAGGTACACATACAACATTATATTGTTGGGAGGTACACATACCACATTATATTGTTGGGAGGTACACATACCACATTATATTGTTGGGAGGTACACATACCACATTATATTGTTGGGAGGTACACATACCACATTATATTGTTGGGAGGTACACATACGACATTATATTGTTGGGAGGTACACATACCACATTATATTGTTGGGAGGAACACATAAGACATTATATTGTTGGGAGGTACACATACCACATTATATTGTTGGGAGGTACACATACCACATTATATTGTTGGGAGGTACACATACCACATTATATTGTTGGGAGGTACACATACCACATTATATTGTTGGGAGGTACACATACCACATTATATTGTTGGGAGGTACACATACCACATTATATTGTTGGGAGGTACACATACAACATTATATTGTTGGGAGGTACACATACCACATTATATTGTTGGGAGGTACACATACCACATTATATTGTTGGGAGGTACACATACCACATTATATTGTTGGGAGGTACACATACCACATTATATTGTTGGGAGGTACACATATTTAGACACACAGTGCCAAACTGGCTGTGACCCCACTCTCCAAGGGTGTCTCATTAATACACAGCTGGTCCTGGCTAGGCTCGGGATCGTACAGCTGGTCCTGGCTAGGCTCGGGATCGTACAGCTGGTCCTGGCTAGGCTCAGGATAGTACAGCTGGTCCTGGCTAGGCTCGGGATAGTACAGCTGGTCCTGGCTAGGCTCGGGATAGTACAGCTGGTCCTGGCTAGGCTGCTGATCCTGGCTTGGCTATTGGTCCTGGCTAGGCTGTGGATAGTACAGCTGGTCCTGGCTAGGCTGTGGATAGTACAGCTGGTCCTGGCTAGGCTGTTGATAGTACAGCTGGTCCTGGCTAGGCTGTTGATAGTACAGCTGGTCCTGGCTAGGCTGTTGATAGTACAGCTGGTCCTGGCTAGGCTGTTGATAGTACAGCTGGTCCTGGCTAGGGATGGTGCAGCTGGTCCTGGCTAGGGATAGTGCAGCTGGTCCTGGCTAGGGATAGTGCAGCTGGTCCTGGCTAGGGATAGTGCAGCTGGTCCCGGCTAGGGATAGTGCAGCTGGTCCTGGCTAGGCTAAGGATAGTACAGCTGGTCCTGGCTAGGCTAGGGATAGTATAGCTGGTCCTGGCTAGGCTAGGGATAGTACAGCGGGTCCTGGCTAGGTTAGTGATATTACAGCGGGTCTTGGCTTGGTTAGTCATAGTACAGCTGGTCCTGGGTAGGCTATTGGTCCTGGCTAAACTATGGATAGTACAGCTAATCCTGGCTAGGCTAGTGATAGTCCAGCTGGTCCTGGCTAGGCTAGTGATAGCACAGCTGTTCTTAAGCAGAACGTGGGGACTGTGCACCTTGACCCTAGCAGAGGAGAGGAAGGGAGGCGGTAGATTGGGCTCAGACATATTCCTGTACAGTTTCCCGTGTGTGTGTGTGTGTGTGTGTGTGTGTCCATGGTGCCACATTATTGATGGCGTCTGTCTGGGTATTTGACCTAGCCTATGGAGAGTGACCTTCAGACCAACTGTTCCCTTACATAAGCCACGTGACCCAGACTGGCCCACACACTGCTGTAATCCACACCCAGGGATGGACACGCATGCCCTCGCACACACTCTCATAATTGACACATTAAAACATTAGCATGGTGACTGAGTACAGTGCTGATGTGTGTGTTGACAGGATGATCCTGAGAGAGAGTGGTCTGGCGCGGTACCTCCACACAGCAGTGCTGACCAGTGGGACTCTGCTGGTGTTTGGAGGAAACACCCACAACGACACGTCCCTCAGTAACGGAGCCAAGTGCTTCTCTGCTGACTTCCTGGCCTACGACATGGGTAAGTACCAATCATATGCATGCACACATCATAGTTAAGAACCACATCCTCCTCATCTGTTGTTGGTATAGCTGGTCCTGGCTAGGCTAGTGATAATGCAGCTGGTCCTCGCTATGCTATGGATTGTGCAGCTGGACCTGGCTAGGCTAGTGATAGTGCAGCTGGTCCTGGCTAGGCTAGTGATAGTGCAGCTGGTCCTGGCTAGGCTAGTGATAGTGCAGCTGGTCCTGGCTAGGCTAGTGATAATGCAGCTGCTCCTCGCTATGCTATGGATTGTGCAGCTGGTCTTGGCTAGGCTAGTGATAGTGCAGCTGGTCCTGGCTAGGCTTATGGTCCTGGCTAGGCTATGGATAGTGCAGCTGGTCCTGGCTAGGCTTATGGTCCTGGCTAGGCTATGGATAGTGCAGCTGGTCCTGGCTAGGCTGGTGATTAGTATAGCTGGTCCTGGCTAGGCTAGTGATGGTGCAGCTGGTTCTGGCTAGGCTAGTGATGGTGCAGCTGGTTCTGGCTAGGCTATGGATAGTACAGCTGGTTCTGGCTAGGCTGGTGATTAGTATAGCTGGTCCTGGCTAGGCTAGTGATGGTGCAGCTGGTTCTGGCTAGGCTAGTGATGGTGCAGCTGGTTCTGGCTAGGCTAGTGATGGTGCAGCTGGTTCTGGCTAGTCTAGTGATGGTGCAGCTGGTTCTGGCTAGGCTAGTGATGGTGCAGCTAGTTCTGGCTAGTCTAGTGATGGTGCAGCTGGTTCTGGCTAGTCTAGTGATGGTGCAGCTGGTTCTGGCTAGGCTAGTGATGGTGCAGCTAGTTCTGGCTAGTCTAGTGATGGTGCAGCTGGTTCTGGCTAGGCTATGGATAGTACAGCTGGTCCTGGCTAGGCTAGTGATGGTGCAGCTAGTTCTGGCTAGGCTATGGATAGTACAGCTGGTTCTGGCTAGGCTAGTGATGGTGCAGCTGGTTCTGGCTAGGCTAGTGATGGTGCAGCTGGTTCTGGCTAGTCTAGTGATGGTGCAGCTGGTTCTGGCTAGGCTAGTGATGATGCAGCTGGTTCTGGCTAGGCTAGTGATGGTGCAGCTGGTCCTCGCTAGGCTGGTGATGGTGCAGCTGGTTCTGGCTAGGCTAGTGATGGTGCAGCTGGTCCTCGCTAGGCTGGTGATGGTGCAGCTGGTTCTGGCTCGTCTAGTGATGGTGCAGCTGGCCCCTCGCTAGGCTATGGATAGTACATCTGGTCCTCACTAGGCTAGTGATTGTCCATCTGTTGTTGGTTTGACGCAATCCTTATGTTTTGAGCTGACTGTATTCGACTCCTGTTTATTTTGCTTTGAAAATACGAGTTACCAGCTTCAACTTCCGGGCATATGGTACAGGAATAGAAGTGACCTACTTTACCTGTACTTAAATAAGTATAACCAACCCCCCCACCTTACAATACCACACATTCCTCCATGCAAACATCATACGTGTGATGTTCATTGCTACAAGCGTGTGCCCACCCACCAACTCACTCCCATCAGAGTTGAACCCTGACCCCTAAAGCCATAGTTGTCATTTGTCATTCTCCACTGTTAGTTGCCTCCCAGGCCTGGGTCCACAGAGACACACACAGTGTGTGTAACCAAAGAAGAACTGACAGGTGACATTCTGCAGCCCTAGGGAAAGGGTGTTTACTGACTTTTGACCTCAACATATAGCAGCACTAGGCTTTATGAAAGTCAAGTTGAAGTGCAAAGCTAAGATACACTACATGACCAAAAGTATGCTCGTCGAACATCTCATTTCAAAATCATTGGCATTAATATGGAGTTGGTCCCCCCTTTGCTGCTATAACAGCCTCCACTCTCCTGGGAGGGGTTTCCACTAGATGTTGGAACATTGCTGCGGGTACTTACTTCCATTCAGCCACAAGCGCATGATTGAGGTCGGGCACTGATGTTTGGCGATTAGGCTTGGCTCGCAGTCGGCGTTCCAATTCATCCCAAAGATGTTCAATGGGGCTGAGGTCAGTGCTCTGTGCAGGCCAGTCAAGTTCTTCCACAATCCTTTCTTTATGGACCTCGCTTTGTGCACAGGGGCATTGTCATGCTGAAACAGGAAAGGGCATTCCCCAAACTGTTGCCACAAAGTTGGAAGCACAGAATCGTCTAGAATGTCATTCTATGCTGTAGCGTTAAGATTTCCCTCCAATGGAACTAAGGGGCCTAGTCCGAACAATGAAAAACAGCACAACCATTATTCCTCCTCCACCAAATTTTACAGTTGGCACTATGCATTCGGGCAGGTAGCGTTCTTTTGGCATCCGCCAAACCCAGATTCGTCTGTTGGACTGCCAGATGGAAAAGTGTGATACATCACTCCAGAGAAAGCGTTTCCACTGCTCCAGAGTCCAATGGTGGCAAGCTTTACACCACTCCAGCCGAAGCTTGGGATTGCGCATGGTGATCTTAAGCTTGTGTGCGGCTGCTCGGCCATGGAAACCCATTTCATGAAGCTCCCGACAAACAGTTATTGTGCTGACGTTGCTTCTAGAGGTAGTTTGGAACTCGGTAGTGAGTGTTGCATCTGAGGACAGACGATTTTTACGTGTTACGCGCTTCAGCACTTGGCGATCCCGTTCTGTGAGCTTGTGTGGCCAACCACTTTGCGGCTGAGCCTTTGTAGCTCCTCGACGTTTCCACTTCACAGTAACAGCACTTAACCGGGGCAGCTCTAGCAGGGCAGAAATTTGACGAACTGACTTGTTGGAAAGGTAGCATCCTATGGTGGTGCCATGTGGAAAGTCACTGAGCACTTCAGTAAGGTCATTCTACTGCCAATCTTTGTCTATGGAGATTGCATGGCGGTGTGCTCGATTTTATACATGTGTCAGCAACTGGTGTGGTTGAAATAGCCAAATCCACTAATTTGAAGGGGTGTCCACATATTTTTGTATATATAGTGTATATTTTCCCTAGGGGTGAATACCCAGCCTCGGATACCTGAGATGGAGGATCACGTTCTGTTGTAACAGTTACGGTAGACATTCTTTACATTTGAAAAGTGGAACTAGCCATAAACCAAAAGGTAATCGTAACTCATAGACTTCATTTCTCCGGGAAAGTTGTTTTGCTCTTGTATTTGGAGTTAGTACTAAAGGTTTAGAGCTATGTGTGTTCCTTCCTGTGTGTGTTTTTGGACCCCCTGGGTGTTTTACGTGAGATCTGATGTGAGTAACAGATCACCTTTCAGTAATACAGTGGGGATCATTAACACCCCATAAAGAGCTATAGAATGGGAGCTGGCCAGATGGCGTCTGCTCTTATATGAATATTCGTTTTGAATACAGTGACTGCAGGGGCATTACAGGGCATGCTGATGACAGAGAGGGAAGGAAGGAAGGCAGGGGGTGATGCAGGCAGGGAGTGATGGCGGGAGGCAGGCAGGCAGGGAAGGTGTGATGCAGGGAATTGAGGGAGGGTGGGATGCAAGGAGGGAGGGAGGCAGGCAAGGAGGGAGGGAGGCAGGCAAGGAGGGAGGGTGTGATGCAAGGAAGGAGGGTGTGATGCAAGGAGGGAGGGTGTGATGCAAGGAGGGAGGGAGTGATGCAAGGAAGGAGGGTGTGATGCAAGGAAGGAGGGTGTGATGCAAGGAGGGAGGGTGTGATGCAAGGAGGGCGGGTGTGATGCAAGGAGGGAGGGTGTGATGCAAGGAGGGAGGGTGTGATGCAAGGAGGGAGGGTGCGATGCAAGGAGGGAGGGTGTGATGCAAGGAGGGAGGATGTGATGCAAGGAAGTAGGGAGGGTGTGATGCAAGGAAGGAGGGAGGGAGGGTGGGAGGCAGGCAGGCAAGGAAGGAGGGTGTGATGCAGGAAGGGAGGGTGGGATACAGGGAGGGAGGCAAGGGGGGAGGGATGCAGGAAGTTTGGGGAGCAAAAGGGAGGGAGAGACTACGGAAAAAGAAGGAACAGCACATCAGAAATCAGCTCAATGTAATAGAAGAATCCATACACTTTAACCACTTCTGGGAAAATTGTTAAACACTAAACAAACAACACGAAGAGTTATCTATCCAAAACGGAAATGTATGGGTAAACCTCTTCTCCAATCTTTTTGGCCCTATAACAAAGAACAAACAGCAAAAACATATAAACTCAGCAAAAAAAGAAACGTCCTCTCACTGTCAACTGCGTTTATTTTCAGCAAACTTAGCATGTGTAAATATTTGTATGAACTTAACAAGTTCCACAGACATGTGACTAACAGAAATTGAATAATGTGTCCCTGAACAAAGGCGGGGTTCAAATCAAAAGTACCAGTCAGTATCTGGTGTGGCCACCAGCTGCATTAAGTACTGCAGTGCATCTCCTCCTCATGGACTGCACCAGATTTGCCAGTTCTTGCTGTGAGATGTTACTGCACTCTTCCACCAAGGCACCTGCAAGTTCCTGGACATGTCTGGGGGGAATGGCCCTAGCCCTCACCCTCCGATCCAACAGGTCCCAGATGTGCTCAAAGGAATTGAGATCCAGGCTCTTCGCTGGCCATGGCAGACATTACTGTCTTGCAGGAAATCACGAAACAGAATGAGTAGTATGGCTGGTTGTCATGCTGGAGGGTCAGGATGAGCCTGCAGGAAGGGTACCACATGAGGGAAGAGGATGTCTTCCCTGTTACGCACAGCGTTGAGATTGCCTGCAATAACAACAAGCTCAGTCTGATGATGCTGTGACACACCGGCCCAGACCATGACGGACCCTCCACCTCCAAATCGATCCCGCTCCAGAGCACAGGCCTCGGTGTAACGCTCATTCCTTCGACGATAAACACGAATCCGACCATCACCCCTGATGAGACAAAACCTCAACTCGTCAGTGAAGAGCATTTTTTGCCAGTCCTGTCTGGTCCAGCGATGATAGGTTTGTGCCCATAGGCGATTTTGTTGCCAGTGATGTCTGTTTAGGACCTGCCTTACAACAGGACCTGCCTTACAACAGGACCTGCCTTACAACAGGTCTACAAGCCCTAGGTCCAGCCTCTCTCAGCCTATTGAGGACATTCTGAGCACTGGTGGAGGGATTGTGCGTTCCTGGTGTAACTTGGGCAGTTGTTGTTGCCATGCTGTACCTGTCCCGCATGTGTGATGTTTGGATGAACCGATTCTGTGCAGGTGTTACACATGCACTGCGAGGACGGTCAGCTGCCCGTCCTGTCTCCCTGTAGCGCTGTCTTAGGTGTCTCACAGTACGGACATTGCAATTTATTGCCCTTTAGTGTCCTACGTTTTCATACCTGTGACCATATTTGCCTACCGTCTGTAAGCTGTTAGTGTCTTAACGACCGTTACACAGGTACATGTTCGTTAATTGTTTATGGTTCATCGAACAAGCATGCGAACAGTGTTTAAACCCTTTACAATGAAGATCTGTGAATTTATTTGGATTTTTACTAATTATCTTTGAAAGACAGGGTCCTGAAAAAGGGAAGTTTATTTTTTTGCTGAGTTTACATGATCAAATACAAATCTTAGAATTAACTATTAAAGACTTCCAGAACCCACTGAATTTTCCAATTACATTGAATGAACTACAGGACAAAATACAAACCCTCCAACCCCAAAAGGCCTGTGGTATCCTCAATGAAATGATAAAATATACAGATTACAAATGGCTATACTTAAAACGTTTTAACATCCTCCTTATCTCTGGCATCTTCCAGTCCACAAAAGTGTAGACAAATTTGACCCCAATAACTAGCGTGGGATATGCGTAAACAGCAACCTTGGGAAAATCCTCTGCATTTTCATTAACAGAAGACTCATATTTCCTTAGTGAAAACAATGTACTGAACAAATGTCAGATTGGCTTTTTACCAAATTACCCAATGACAGACCCAATTCACCCTGCACACTCTAATTGACAAACAAACAAACCAAAACAAAGGCAGTCTTCTCATGCTTTGTTGATTTCAAAAAAGCATTTGACTCTATTTGGCATGAGGGTCTGCTATACAAATTGATAGAAAGTGGTGTTGGGGGAAAAACATACAACATTATAAAATCCATGTACACAAACAAGTATGGAGTTAAAATTGGCAAAAAACACATTTCTTTCCACAGGGACGTGGGGTGATACAGGGATGCAGCTTAAGCCCCACCCTCTTCAACATGTATATCAACAAATTGGCGAGGGCACTAGAACAGTCTACAGCACCCGGCCTCACCCTACTAGATTATGAAGTCAAATGTCTACTGTTTGCTGATGATCTGGTGCTTCTTTCCCCAACCAAGGAGGGCCTACAGCAGCACCTAGATCTTATGCTCAGATTCTGTCAGAACTGAGCCCTGACAGTAAATCTCAATAAGACAAAAATAATGGTGTTCCAAAAAAGGTCCAGTTGCCAGGACCACAAATACAAATTCAGTCTAGACACCGTGGCCCTAGAGCACAGAAAAAACTATACTTACCTCGGCCTAAACATCAGCGCCACAGGTAACTTCCACAAAGCTGTGAACGATCTGAGCGACAAGGCAAGAAGGGCCTTCTATGCCATCAAGAGGAACATAAATTTCGACATATGAATTTTGGATCTGGCTAAAAATACTTGAATCAGTTATAGAACCCTTTATGGTTGTGAGGTCTGGGGTCCGCTCACCAAGCAATAATTCACGAAATGGGACCAACACCAAATTGAGACTGCATGCAGAATTCTACAAAAATATAAAAATATCCTCTGTGTACAACGTAAAACACCAAATAATGCATACAGAGCAGAATTAGGCCGGTACCCGATAATAATCAAAATCCAGAAAAGAGCCAGAGCCATTCAATTCTGCAATCTCCTAAAGGAAGCGATTCCCAAACCTTCCATAGCAAAGCCATCCCCTACAGAGAGATGGAGAAGAGTCCCCTAAGCAAGCTGGTCCTGGGGCTCTGTTCACAAACACACCCCACAGTGCCCCAGGACAGCAACACAATTAAACACAACCAAATCATGAGAAAAAAACAAGAAGATAATTACTTGACACATTGGAAAGAATTAACAAAAAAAACAGAGCAAACTAGAATGCTATTTGGCTCTGAACAGAGTACACAGTGGCAAAATACCTGACCACTGTGACTGACCCAAACTTTAGGAAAGCTTTGACTATGTACAGACTCAGTGAGCATAGCCTAACCATTGGAAAAAGGCTGCTGTAGGCAGACATGGCTCTCAAGAGAAGGCAAGCTGTGTGCACACTGTCCACAAAATGAGGTGGAAACTGAGCTGCACTTCCTAACCTCCTGCCAAGTGTATGTCCATATTAGAGACACATGTTTCTCTTAGATTTCACAGACCCAAAAATAATTCAAAAACAAACCCAATTTTGATAAACTCCCATATCTACTGGGTGAAATACCACAGTGTGCCATCACAGCAGCAAGATTTCTGACCTGTTGCCACAAGAAAAGGTCAACCAGTGAAGAACAAACACCATTGTAAATACACCCCATATTTATATTTGTTTATTTTTTTCCTTTTGTACTTTGCACATAATTTACATTTGAAATGTCTTTATTCTTTTGGAACTTTTGAGTGTAATGTTTACTGTTCATTTTTATTGTTTATTTCACTTTTGTTTATTATCTACTTCACTTGCTTTGGCAATGTTAACATATGTTTCCCATGCCAATAATGCCCTTAAATTGAATTGAGAGACAGATGGAGATACACAGAGACTCAATGTTTAGGCTCGAAGAAAGAAACTCCATTAAAGGGGAATGTTTATTTTCTAGTTAGGATCCAGATTAGATGTTTGAAAAAAGTTATAACATTTTACTCCATAGCTTCCAAGCCTTCTCATGCAGTCATGGAAGGTCACTGTTTCACTCTCATTGTTATTCAGCTAAATAGCCAGTCCAATCACCCTGAGTAGGCCACTCCAAGGGATAAAAAGTCCAATGTCACTTCTATAATCTGGAAGCGATAGATTGTTTTATGTTCAAGGTGGTAGCTAGACTGATGCTTGGCTTGGGGAGTGTGATCTAGACTCTACACTGAAGCCCAGGCAAGACCACTCTCTGTGATTGGTGCTCTGGTATACAAGCCAGTGTTTGGCCAGATATGTCTGTTTGGCATGGCTAAAGGGCTAGCCTCACAGAAACCTGTCATTCATTATAGGCCCTAGAGTACTAGGTTGTCACTGGACATGGTTGACTAATTTCATTATAAAACAAAATTAACAATCTCCATCATCAGCTTCTTCTAAACTCAGCCATAAAAGAAACATCCTCTCACTGTCAACTGAGTTTATTTTCAGAAAATTTAACATGTGTAAATATTTGTATGAACATAAGATTCAACAACTGAGACATAAACTGAACAAGTTCCACAGACCACAGACTTCTGACTAACAAAAATGGAATAATGTGTCCCTGAACAAAGGGGGGGTCAAGATCAAAAGTAACAGTCAGTATCTTGTGTGGCCACCAGCTGCATTAAGTATTGCCTTGCATCTCCTCCTCATGGACTGCACCAGATTTGCCAGTTCTTGCTGTGAGATGTTACTCCACTCTTCCACCAAGGCACCTGCAAGTTCCCGGACATTCCTGAGGGGAATGGCCCTAGTCCTCACCCTCCGATCCAACAGGTCCCAGACTTGCTCAATGGGATTGAGATCCGGGCTCTTCGCTGGCCATGGCCAGGAAATCTCGCACAGATTGAGCAGTATGGCTGGTGGCATTGTCGTGCTGGAGGGTCATGTCAGGATGAGCCTGCAGGAAGGGTGCCACATGAGGGAGGAGGATGTCGTCCCTGTAACGCACAACGCTGAGATTGCCTGCAATGACAACAAGCTCAGTCCGATGACGCTGTGACACACCGCCCCAGACCATGACGGACCCTCCACCTCCAAATCGATCCTGCTCCAGAGTACAGGCCTCGGTGTAACGCTCATTCCTTCGACGATAAACGCGAATCTGACCATCACCCCTGGTGAGACAAAACCGCGACTCGTCAGTGAAGAGCACTTTTTGCCAGTCCTGTCTGGTCCAGCGACGGTGGGTTTGTGCCCATAGGCGACGTTGTTGCCAGTGATGTCTGGTGAGGACCTGCCTTACAACAGGCCTACAAACCCTCAGTCCAGCCTCTCTCAGCCTATTGCGGACAGTCTGAGCACTGATGGCGGGATTGTGCGTTCCTGGTGTACCTCGGACAGTTGTTGCTGCCATGCTGTAACTGTCCCGCATGTGTGATGTTTGGATGTACCGATCCTGTGTGTGTGTTACACGTGGTCTGCCACTACAAAGAAGATCAGCTGTCCGTCCTGTCTCCCTGTAGCGCTGTCTTAGGCGTCTCACAGTACGGACATTGCAATTTATTGCCCTGGCCACATCTGCAGTCCTCATGCCTCCTTGCAGCATGCCTAAGGCACATTCACGTAGATGAGCAAGGACCCTGGGCATCTTTCTTTTGATGTTTTTCAGAGTCAGTAGATAGGCCTCTTTAGTGTCCTAAGATTTCATAACTGTGACCTTAATTGCCTACCGTCTGTAAGCTGTTAGTGTCTTAACTACGGTGGTTCATTGAACAAGCATGGGAACAGTGTTTAAACCCATTTACAATGAAGATCTGTGAAGTTATTTGGATTTTTACGAATTATCTTTGAAAGACAGGGTCCTGAAAAAGGGACGTTTCTTTTTTTTCTGAGTTTAGAGTGAACAGGTTCGTGGAAAGCATTTTTGCTTTAGGTACTGTATTGTCTGTACATGAATGAAACAGTTTGGCATTTTGTTTAGAAAGGTTTTGGGTTGGGTTGGGTTCAGGCATGCTATCTATGGTGAGTGATGCTTTTTACTCATGTGCCTGAAAGACATTGTAGCCTACTACAGTACATGAGATGTTTCATCACTTCAAGTGTCAACAGGTTTCACCAGTTTCAAGGAAGTCTCATTCAGTAGTTAATGGACTGATAGGACTTTTTCTCCTCTCTGCTCCTCTCTCTGTGAGCTAATTAATTAGTTCCACCTGTGGAAGAGGCATTACTCTGCTGCTCTCTCTCTCTGTCGGCTCCGCCACTCATGCTGAGACGGTTTTAAGCGCTAATTTGTTTTTGTTTCTCTCTGCTAACCTTGGAGGGGGAGAGCGTTATTAGCTTTTTGTGCTTTTCTTCTGCGAGAGATTAAATTCAGGTCGACACAAGGCAGTTTTAATTTGCGTTTAATTCTTTTCTCCCCTCATCACCCCATCCTCATAATTCTAATTAGATTTGGGTGAAATGAACTCTAATTAAAAATGTTTTGTCCCCCCACCACCCCACTGGCAGTTACGTCTTCAACAAGAGTGCCCTGTTCATTTTCTGATGCTGCAATATAATCTTTGGTATTTGTTTCATTAGCCCATTGTTGATATAGTCCCAAAATGTTTTGCATGTCAGCAATCAGGTTTTCAAGATATTCAACTTTCAAAGTACAGACATACAGCTGGTATCATGTATTTTGCATCATATAATACTGCATTTTGCATCAAAATGAAAGTTACATATCTTGAAAACTTGATTGCTGACATGCAGAACATTTTGGGACTATATCAACAATGGACTAATGAAACAAATACCAAAACATTGTTTTTGGGTGGAATGTTCCTTTAAGTCTTCCATTTAAATTAGGTTTGATTTCCCCTTCAAAATGGTGTGCTGATGATTTTGTCTGCTGATTCCCCTGTCATCTCCCCCTTTCTCCCTGTTCATTATTCATGGTTCTTCTGCCAATATCCTGGGAGGAAATGAAATGGGGGGAGCGTTATGATGAGTATCAGGGAGTTTCAATATAAAGGCAAGGATCCTGCAAAATCATTCATCTCTAGTACACATCAGATGGTGGGGAGATGCATTTGGCTGACTGTCAGTGCATGCCTGGGTTATTGATTTACTCTAGCTCCAGGCTTCACGATAGGTATTAGGCCTTAGACAGTGCCAAAGTCAGGATTCCAATTGAACTACTGGTGATGGGGTGGATGTCACAAATACTTATTTTGGTCTGTCCCTTTAACCAATGGATCACCTACGGACATCTCTTATCTTATTTAGATTTGACTCTTATTATTGATATTGATGAATGTACTGCATTGTTGAGGCAGCTAGCACATCAACATTTTGCTGCGCCTTTAATACCTGCTGTAAACTGTGTATGCGATGAGTACAATTTAATTTGATAAGAAAGTAGTGTGGGCCTGAGTGACTGGCTGAGAGCGCTCATCAGGGTGACTACACCATGGCCCTGGCAGAGAACACCTTGGTCTTTAGGATGTGATGAAAAAGCGCCTTCTGATTTGTACTGGTGTTGTTGACTTGTCTTTCCCTTTAAACAGCAATATCACAATTAGCCATGCACTGAGTGTGGTCGTTTGCAACCTGGCTGCACGTTTAACGCCCAGGAACAGTTTATATCTGTGTAAATGCCACATTTACATTTTGCAAGAGTGGACGTGTGGCCTGTAAAGCATCAGAGACTTGTAAAATGAAACGGTAAAGTACAGGATTGTGATCGGTCTCAGAACCATTACTCTGTTCAGTGTGGTATCCCCAACAAACAAGATCAATGGATGAATAAACTTGTTTATCAAGTCCTATTCAGAGGCAGCCACATAATAAACAATTCAAAAACTCTACGTAAAGAGGTTGACGTTTATCATCTCCTAGGATCCCCCTAACAGTGGGAAAACTGAACGTTGTGCTGTCTCAATTGAACATGATTTGCCTGGCGATATTGACAAAGAGAAGAAATCGACTTTGCCGACCTATAATTTTTTCTCTGTTGTTATTTGTTTTCCCTGGGGAGGCTAAATTCGTTTTGAAAGACGATTGGTAGATAATCACAGACAGGAAAAAGTGTCTCGCTACATCCTGGGCTGTGTTGTCAGAGCTGCTCCAGGTACACTCATTGTAGCCTACCCATGGTTCAGTGCAGTTCATGACCATGGTCCTAGGAGATTGGTTATCAAACGACCATTGAGACCCTTGTGCGCCCACCACCACCACCCTAGGATTGCCAAATAGCAGCTGCAGTGGACTAAACTTTAATGATATATATATATATTTTTGCAACCGTAAAGGTATCTTCTCTAGCTGCGGTTAGTTGTTTATGACAGCCCTGTGTGTAGGTTATGGCCCCTAGTGCTCTGGTATGCTCACACACACAGTGTTAATCACACCTGGGCTTGGTACAGTACACCCAGTCCTACAGCCATTATACAGAGCCAGGGGGACCATGACATTCATACAGGCCATTCTCCACTGTTCCCTTTGGTTCCACAGCTTCTATGTCCACAGGATTCTCATGGGCGTTAATAATTCAGAGTTGACACTTCCAGTGTGTGTGTGTGTGCGTGTGTGCGTGTGTGTGTGTGTGTGTGTGCGCGCGTGCGCAACAGTGCAGGCGGGGTGTGTGTGTGTGCGCGCGCAACAGTGCAGACGGGGGGGGTTGGTGTGTGTACCCAGTCCCGGTGCTGTTCTGTTTTTCAGTATGTACGGTAGGGTGGTATGGTACAGGCATACTGAAATGAAATCCAGGCAAGAAAGGAACACAGGAAAGGAACACTTCTCCCCTGTTGCTAGGTAATGGACCTGGAGCTGGGTTAATTGCTGTATTAAAAAGCATGTAACAGAGAGAGCCTGGCAGATTGGGTGGGCTGCAGAGAACAAATGCCAAGGAGCTCAGATTACCAGGCTACAGAGCGTTAGAGGCCTTAAATATACAGCTCATTCTGGGGTCCAGGGGAGTTTCAGTCACAGTTGCTTGGATGGTAGTATGAGTAGGGTGTCGCAGGTCACAGTGGCGGTATAATTTCTTGGTATAGCGGTTGAGTGCTTGACCCTACACAAGTTTTTGAAAAGTGCTTCTTATATGTCAGATGTTCCTACTGAAGCCAAACCTGTAGCCTGATCTCTATGTGCATGTTTTTTTTCAGCTTGTGATGAATGGAAAGTCCTGCCCAGACCAGATCTCCACCGTGACGTCAACCGCTTTGGCCACACTTCCGTCGTCAGCAATGGGTCAGTCACTTGCATCCAGTATATTGCCCCTCCGTTACTTGGTATTTGTAGTTTTTTTTATCTCAGTTTTCTTTCATGAGTTTCCTCAGTGTTCCCTGGTAATGATGTGTACTCTGTGTTGTGTTCTCTCCCCAGGTCTATGTATGTGTTTGGTGGTTTCTCTGGTGTGCTGCTGAATGACGTGCTGGTCTACACCCCTCCCAGCTGCCAGGCCTTCAGTGAGGAGCAGCGCTGTGCCAACGCCAGCCCTGGCATCCGCTGTGTCTGGCTTAGGGACCACTGTGTCCCCTGGGACACCAGCCATGCCAACGGCAGCGTGCCCGCACCCTTCTGCCCTCCACGCACCAGTATGTGTTGTATGACATTGCCCTCGTCACCATTTGAGTTTACATACCGAGCAATACTTACCTTGGAAATTAGGATGGCAACAATTTACTCAAATTTGTAGCCTCCACGATGATTGAATCCACACCTGGATATATGTGTTCACATGTTTTTATCTGTATGTTTCTCATGGGGAGAGATGATTTCACTTCCCTCTCTGGTAGTTCAAATCAAAATCTCATTTTATTTGTCACATGCTTCATAGACAACAGGTGTAGACTAACAGTGAAACGCTTACTTATGGATCATTTTCCAACCATGCAGACTTAAAGATAAAATAGAAATAGTGACACAAGGAATAAATACAGTGAATAATAAATACACACAATGACTAAAAATAACATGGCTATTTACAGGGAGTAGAAAATAACATGGTTATATACAGGGAGTAGAAAATAACATGGCTTTATACAGGGAGTAGAAAATAACATGGCTATATACAGGGAGTAGAAAATAACATGGCTTTATACAGGGAGTGGAAAATAACATGGTTATATACAGGGAGTAGAAAATAACATGGCTTTATACAGGGAGTAGAAAATAACATGGCTTTATACAGGGAGTAGAAAATAACATGGTTATATACAGGGAGTAGAAAATAACATGGCTTTATACAGGGAGTAGAAAATAACATGGTTATATACAGGGAGTAGAAAATAACATGGCTTTATACAGGGAGTAGAAAATAACATGGCTTTATACAGGGAGTAGAAAATAACATGGTTATATACAGGGAGTAGAAAATAACATGGCTATTTACAGGGAGTAGAAAATAACATGGCTTTATACAGGGAGTAGAAAATAACATGGTTATATACAGGGAGTAGAAAATAACATGGTTATATACAGGGAGTAGAAAATAACATGGCTATATACAGGGAGTAGAAAATAACATGGCTTTATACAGGGAGTAGAAAATAACATGGTTATATACAGGGAGTAGAAAATAACATGGCTTTATACAGGGAGTAGAAAATAACATGGTTATATACAGGGAGTAGAAAATAACATGGTTATATACAGGGAGTAGAAAATAACATGGTTATATACAGGGAGTAGAAAATAACATGGTTATATACAGGGAGTAGAAAATAACATGGTTATATACAGGGAGTAGAAAATAACATGGCTATATACAGGGAGTAGAAAATAACATGGCTATATACAGGGAGTAGAAAATAACATGGCTTTATACAGGGAGTAGAAAATAACATGGTTATATACAGGGAGTAGAAAATAACATGGCTTTATACAGGGAGTAGAAAATAACATGGCTTTATACAGGGAGTAGAAAATAACATGGCTATATACAGGGAGTAGAAAATAACATGGTTATATACAGGGAGTAGAAAATAACATGGTTATATACAGGGAGTAGAAAATAACATGGTTATATACAGGGAGTAGAAAATAACATGGCTTTATACAGGGAGTAGAAAATAACATGGCTATATACAGGGAGTAGAAAATAACATGGCTTTATACAGGGAGTAGAAAATAACATGGCTTTATACAGGGAGTAGAAAATAACATGGCTTTATACAGGGAGTAGAAAATAACATGGTTATATACAGGGAGTAGAAAATAACATGGCTATATACAGGGAGTAGAAAATAACATGGCTTTATACAGGGAGTAGAAAATAACATGGTTATATACAGGGAGTAGAAAATAACATGGCTATATACAGGGAGTAGAAAATAACATGGCTTTATACAGGGAGTAGAAAATAACATGGTTATATACAGGGAGTAGAAAATAACATGGCTTTATACAGGGAGTAGAAAATAACATGGCTTTATACAGGGAGTAGAAAATAACATGGTTATATACAGGGAGTAGAAAATAACATGGCTTTATACAGGGAGTAGAAAATAACATGGTTATATACAGGGAGTAGAAAATAATATGGCTTTATACAGGGAGTAGAAAATAACATGGCTTTATACAGGGAGTAGAAAATAACATGGCTTTATACAGGGAGTAGAAAATAACATGGTTATATACAGGGAGTAGAAAATAACATGGCTTTATACAGGGAGTAGAAAATAACATGGTTATATACAGGGAGTAGAAAATAATATGGCTTTATACAGGGAGTAGAAAATAACATGGCTTTATACAGGGAGTAGAAAATAACATGGTTATATACAGGGAGTAGAAAATAACATGGCTATTTACAGGGAGTAGAAAATAACATGGCTTTATACAGGGAGTAGAAAATAACATGGTTATATACAGGGAGTAGAAAATAACATGGCTTTATACAGGGAGTAGAAAATAACATGGCTTTATACAGGGAGTAGAAAATAACATGGTTATATACAGGGAGTAGAAAATAACATGGCTATTTACAGGGAGTAGAAAATAACATGGCTTTATACAGGGAGTAGAAAATAACATGGTTATATACAGGGAGTAGAAAATAACATGGTTATATACAGGGAGTAGAAAATAACATGGCTATATACAGGGAGTAGAAAATAACATGGCTTTATACAGGGAGTAGAAAATAACATGGTTATATACAGGGAGTAGAAAATAACATGGCTTTATACAGGGAGTAGAAAATAACATGGTTATATACAGGGAGTAGAAAATAACATGGTTATATACAGGGAGTAGAAAATAACATGGTTATATACAGGGAGTAGAAAATAACATGGTTATATACAGGGAGTAGAAAATAACATGGTTATATACAGGGAGTAGAAAATAACATGGTTATATACAGGGAGTAGAAAATAACATGGCTATATACAGGGAGTAGAAAATAACATGGCTATATACAGGGAGTAGAAAATAACACCTGACACCGCCTGGTATAGAGGCCCTGGATGGAAGGGAGTTCGGCCCCAGTGATGTACTGTAGCACCTTGCATGGTGATGCAGACAGTCAAGAAGCTCTCAACAGTGCAGTTGTAGAACCTTTTGAGGATCTGAGGGCCCATACCAAATCTTTATAGTCAATGAACAGCATTCGCACGTAGGTGTTCCTTTTGTCCAAGTGTGAAAGGGCAGTGTGGAGTGTAATAGAGATTGCGTCATCTGTGGAGCTGTTGGGGCGGTATGCACATTTGAGTGGTTCCAGGGTGTCTGGGATGATAGTGTTGATGTGAGCCCCCTTCAAACGATTTCATAGCTACAAATCAAATCGCGTGGTCACATACACGTGTTAGGAGATGTTATTGCGGGTGTAGCGAAATGCTTGTGCTTCTAGTTCCGACTAGAGTTGCAAAGGGTCGGAAGTTAAGTCCTGGAATTTTGGGAATTTTGCTTAAATTCATCAAAATAGTTGCTTACAACAGTGAACCTTTTTTTGTGGGATACACAAAGGCAATTCTAGGTCTTGTGACATATTTTGGTTAAACTAACCCCAATTCAATGGAATTGCATCCCTCTGCATGCACAGTGCATTCTTCCATCACATGTACAGCTGATTCTCAAGATCTTGCACGCTTATGAGATGCTATTGAGCTCACACTACTACACTGTCTGAGCCAAGGACTACATGCTTTCTGGTAAGTTTTGATTACAATGCTGGATGGGGTGAATAGTAGTAGCCTACAGCAAAGTGTGTTTAAATCATTTCTAACTTGTTAACAATTTCTGCAAGGTATTTTTTTATTATTATTATTTTTTGTTTACAATTTATTTTTCTTATCTTTACAGGAAAATGCCACAGGCACTATCTGAGGTGTGGAGACATTTCACTGCAGCTAATGTAGAAGGAAAAGCTGTGTACATTTGCAAATACTGCGCAAAATTTTATGTGAAGAATGCAACAAAGATGCAGTGTCATCTGGCCAAGTGCATGAAGTTCCCTCAGTGCTCACAACAAGCAACCTCTGACAAAAGTCCCTCTACTTCTATTTGAGGTGAAAATGATGAATCAGACACCTTATTGATAGCAACAGCTCATGGTCCTCCTGGAATCACTCAATGGAGGAATGTAGTCAGAGAAATGCTGATGAATGTCTTGCTCGAGTTGTGCATGCAACTGATTCACCGCTGATGCTCACAGGCAATGTGTATTGGAAGAGATTTCTGAATGTGCTTTGCCCAGCATACACCCCTCCAACCAGACATGCTTTATCTACTGTTTTGCTGGATGCAGAGTTCAACAGAGTTCAAGTGAAGGTCAAGCACATCATAGAGATAGCAGACTGTATTGCAATCATCTCTGATGGGTGGTTGAATGCTCGTGGGCAAGGACTAATGAACTACATCTCAACCAGTATTCTACAAGAGCACAGATACAAGGGACAACAGACACACCGGTCTCTGCATTGCAGATGAGCTGAAGGACGTCATCAATGACCTTGGACCACAGGAGGTATTTGCACTGGTGACAGACAATGCTGCGAACATGAAGGCTGCTTGGTCTAAAGTGGAGGAGTCCTACCCTCACATCACACCCATTGGCTGTGCTGCTCATGCATTGAATCTGCTCCTCAAGGACATCATGGCACTTAAAACAATGGATACACTCTTCAAGAGAGCCAGGGAAATGGTTAGGTATGTGAAGGGTCATCAAGTTATAGCAGCAATCTATCTCACCAAGCAAAGTGAGAAGAATAAGAGCACCACGTTGAAGCTGCCCAGCAACACCATTGGGGTGGTGTTGTCATCATGTTTGACAGTCTCCTGGAGGGGATGGAGTCTCTCCCAAGAAATCAAGTCTTCCGATATGGACATGTCCATCAAGAGGATCCTCCTGGATTATATATTTTGGGAGAGAGTGGGCAGTAGCCTGAAACTCCTGAAACCTATAGCAGTAGCCATTGCACGGATTGAGGGAGGCAATGCCATTCTGTCTGATGTTCAGACTCTGCTTGCAGATGTCAGAGAAGAAATCCGTACTGCCCTGCTCACCTCACTGTTGCTCCAAGCAGAGGAAACTGCAGTTCTGAAATACATCAAAAAGCATGAAGACTTCTGCCTGAAGCCCATACACGCCGCAGCGTACGTGTTGGACCCCAAGTATGCTGGCAAGAGCATCCTGTCTGGTGCAGAGATCAACAAGGCCTATGGTGTCATCACTACCGTGTCTCGCCACCTTGGCCTGGATGAGGGCAAGGTTCTTGGCAGTCTGGTGAAGTAAACTTCCAAGCAAGGGCTTTGGGATGGAGATGCAATATGGCAGTCGTGCCAACATATCTCATCAACCAGCTGGTGGAAAGGACTTTGTGGATCTGAGGCTCTTTCCCCTGTTGCCTTCATCATCATCAAATCAAAGTTTATTTGTCACGTGCGCCAAATACAACAGGTGTAGACCTTAGAGTGAAATGCTTACTTACAGGCTCTAACCAATAGTGCAAAAAAGGTGTTAGGTGAACAATGTGTAAGTAAAAAAATAAAACAACAGTAAAAAGGCTATATACAGTAGTGAGGCTACATACAGACACCGGTTAGTTAGGCTGATTGAGGTAGTATGTACATGTAGATCTGGTTAAAGTGACTATGCATATACGATGAACATAGAGTAGCAGTAGCGTAAAAGAGGGGGTTGGCGGGTGGTGGATGGCGGGACACAATGCAGATAGCCCGGTTAGCCAATATGCGGGAGCACTGGTTTTTCGGCCCAATTGAGGTAGTATGTACATGAATGTATAATTAAAGTGACTATGCATATATGATAAACAGAGAGTAGCAGCAGTGTAAAAATAGGGTTTGAGGGGGGGGACACAATGCAAATAGTCCGGGTAGCCATTTGATTACCTGTTCAGGAGTCTTATGGCTTGGGGGTAAAAACTGTTGAGAAGCCTTTTTGTCCTAGACTTGGCACTCCGGTACCGCTGTCCATGCAGTAGTAGAGATAAGTCTACGACTGGAGCGGCTGGGGTCTTTGACAATTTTTAGGGCCTTTCTCTGACACCACCTGGTGTAGAGGTCCTGGATGGCAGGCAGCATAGCATTCTAGTTTGTTGTTGATGTGGACACCAAGGAATTTGAAGCTCTCAACCTGCTCCACTACAGCCCCGTCGATGAGAATGGGGGCGTGCTCGGTCCTCCTTTTCCTGTAGTCCACAATCATCTCCTTAGTCTTGGCTACGTTGAGGGATAGGTTGTTATTCTGGCACCACGTGGCCAGGTCTCTGACCTCCTCCCTATAGGCTGTCTCATTGTTGTCTTATGATCAGGCTTACCACTGTTGTGTCGTCAGCAAAATTAATGATGGTCATGCTTGGCCATGCAGTCGTGGGTGAGTACAGGAGGGAGTACAGGAGGGGACTGAGCACACACCCCTGTTGAGCTCCAGTGTTGAGGATCAGCGTGGCAGATGTGTTGCTACCTACCCTCACCACCTGGGGACGGCCCGTCAGGAAGTCCAGGATCCAGTTGCAGAGGGAGGTGTTTAGTCCCAGGATCCTTAGCTTAGTGATGAGCTTTGAGGGTACTATGGTGTTGAAATCTGAGCTGTAGTCAATGAATAGCATTCTCACATTAGTGTTCCTTTTGTCCAGGTGGGAAAGGGCAGTGTGGAGTGCAATAGAGATTGCATCATCTGTGGATCTGTTGGTGCGGTATGCAAATTGAAGTGGGTCTAGTGTTTCTGGGATAATGGTGTTGATGTGAGCCATTACCAACCTTTCAAAGCACTTCATGGCTACGGACGTGAGTGCTACGGGTCTGTAGTCATTTAGGCAGGTTGCCTTTGTGTTCTTGGGCACAGGGACTATGGTGGTCTGCTTGAAACATGTTGGTATTACATACTCAATCAGGGACATGTTGAAAATGTCAGTGAAGACACCTGCCAGTTGGTCAGCACATGCCCAGAGCACACGTCCCGGTAATTCGTCTTGCTCCGCAGCCTTGTGTATGTTGACCTGTTTAAAGGTCTTACTCAAGTTGGCTACGGAGTGCGTGATTACACAGTCGTCCGGAACAGCTGATGCTCTCTTGCATGCCCCAGTGTTGCTTTCCTCGAAGTGAGCATAGAAGTGATTTAGCTCGTCTGGTAAGCTCGTGTCACTGGGCAGCTCGCAGCTGTGCTTCCCTTTTGTAGTCTGTAATAGTTTGCAAGCCCTGCCACACAAGACTAGTGTCGGAGCCGGTGTAGTATGATTCAATCTTAGCCCTGTATTGACGCTTTGCTTATTTGGTGGTTCGTCGCAGGGCATAGCAGGATTTCTTGTAAGCTTCTGGGTTAGAGTCCCACACCTTGAAAGCTGCAGCTCTACCCTTTAGCTCAGTGTGAATGTTTCCTCTAATCCATGGCTTCTGGTTGGGGTATGTACGTACGGTCACTGAGGGGACGACGTCCTCGATGCACTTATTGATAAAGCCAGTGACTGATGTGGTGTACTCCTCAATGCCATCGGAAGAATCCCGGAACATATTCCAGTCTGTGATAGCAAAACAGTCCTGTAGTTTAGCATCTGCTTCATCTGAACACTTTTTTATAGACCGAGTCACTGGTGCTTCCTGCTTTAATTTTAGCTTTTAAGCAGGAATCAGGAGGATAGAGTTGTGGTCGAATTTACAAAATGGAGGGTGAGGGAGAGCTTTGTACGCGTCTCTCTGTGTGTACAGGTGATCTAGAATTTTGGTTTGGTAGAACTGATTTAAGTTTCCCTGCATTAAAGTCTCTGGCCACTAGGAGCGCTGTCTCTGGGTGAGTGGTTTCCTGTTTGCTTATTTCCTTATACAGCTGACTGAGTGCGGTCTTAGTGCCAGCATCTGCCTGTAGTGGTAAATAAACAGCCACGAAAAGTATAGCTGAAAACTCACTAGGCATGTAGTGCCTGCAATTTATCACAATATACTCTACTTCAGGCGAGCAAAATCTAGATACTTCCTTAGATTTCTTGCACCAGCTGTTGTTTACAAATATACACAGACCGCCCCCCCTCGTCTTACTGTACTATCTTTCCAGTGCAGCGTATATCCCGCTAGCTGAATATCCATGTCGTCAGTCAGCCACGATTCCGTGAAACATAGAATATTACAGTTTTTGATGTCCCGTTGGTAGGATATTCGTGATCGTACCTCGTCTAATTTATTGTCCGATGATTGCACGTTGGCGAGTAGTATTGATGGTAACGGCAGCTTTTCCAGTTGCCTTCGCCGGGTCCTGGCCAGGCATCCGGCTCTTTGTCCTCTGTACCTGCGTTGCTTCCTCTTGCAAATAACGGGGATGTCGGTCCTGTGGGGTGTTTGGAGAATGTCTTGTGCGTCGTCTTTGTTGTAGAAAAAATATTTTTCTAATCTGAGGTGAGTGATCGCTGTCCTGATATCCAGAAGATATTTTTTTCTCCGTAAGATACGGTTGCAGAAACATTATGTACAAAAGTTACAAATAACGCAAAAAACCCCACATAATAGCACAATTGGTTGGGCGCCCGTAAAACTGCTGCCATTTCTTTTTAATATTTCCAAATCCCACCAACATCATCCGCCTCAGAACGCAACTGGTCCTTGTTTGGGAACATGCACACCAAAGCACGTAACAGGCTGACCAATACAAGGGTTGAAAAATTGGTGGCCATCCGGGCAAATTTGTGTCTTTTTGAGCCTGACAACGAGCCTTCCTCAACAAGGTTGGAAAGTGACAGTGAAGATGAGGCCTCAGAGTCTGATGTTCAAGAGGTGGACATTGAGGAGGTCCAGGGAGAAGACATGGAAGCCTGAGAGGAAGACAACCAAAGCTTTAGTTTCTAGACTATAATTTTACAGATGTATGTTCAAAACGTTTTTGGTAGATGTGATAGATCATTGGGGATCATTAAATATTCCCTTTCTTTTGTTGTTCAGTGAAATCATCCCATGTGAAGAGTCAACTCATTTAATTGAAGTTCAATTCGTAAATATTTTTTACATTTTTATTTGTATTGGAATTACTTAATTATTTTAATTGTCTACTTATGATAAGGTAAAAGGTTTATGTTTCTGTCTCCATATGTTACGGTAAATTTATCAAATGCAAACAACATTTACATTTAAATGATATTCCTTTGCATATATTTCCGTTAATTCCCATATATTCCTGTTAATTCCCATGGAACGTTTCCACCTCTGAATATTCCCCAACATGTGCAACCCTAGTTCCAACAGTGCAGCAATATCTAACAAGTAATATCTAACCATTTCACAACATAGACCCAATACACACAAATCAAATTAAAGGAATGGAGTTAGGAATATATAATTATATGGACGAGCAATGTTAGAGCGGCATAGACTAAGATACTGTAGAATAGTACAGTATATACAGTGGGGCAAAAAAGTATTTAGTCAGCCACCAATTGTGCACGTTCTCCCACTTAAAAAGATGAGAGAGGCCTGTAATTTTCCTCATAGGTACACTTCAACTATGACAGACAAAATGAGAAAAAAAATCCAGAAAATCACATTGTAGGATTTTTTTATGAATTTATTTGCAAATTATGGTGGAAAATAAGTATTTGGTCACCTACAAATAAGCAAGATTTCTGGCTCTCACAGACCTGTAAGTTCTTCTTTAAGAGGTTCTTCCTCCACTAGTTACCTGTATTAATGGCACCTGTTTGAACTTGTTATCAGTATAAAAGACACCTGTCCACAACCTCAAACAGTCCCACTCCAAACTCCACTATGGCCAAGACCAAAGAGCTGTCAAAGGACACCAGAAACAAAATTGTAGACCTGCACCAGGCTGGGAAGACTGAATCTGCAATAGGTAAGCAGTTTGGTTTGAAGAAATCAACTGTGGGAGCAATTATTAGGAAATGGAAGACATACAAGACCACTGCTAATCTCCCTCGATCTGGGGCTCCATACAAGATCTCACCCCGTGGGGTCAAAATGATCACAAAAATCCCAGAACCACACGGGGGGACCTAGTGAATGACCTGCAGAGAGCTGGGACCAAAGTAACAAAGCCTACCATCAGTAACACACTACGCCGCCAGGGACTCAAATCCTGCAGTGCCAGACGTGTCTCCCTGCTTAAGCCAGTACATGTCCAGGCCCGTCTGAAGTTTGCTAGAGAGCATTTGGATGATCCAGAAGAAGATTGGGAGAATGTCATATGGTCAGATGAAACCAAAATATAACTTTTTGGTAAAAACTCAACTCGTCGTGTTTGGAGGACAAAGAATGCGGAGTTGCATCCAAAGAACACCATACCTACTGTGAAGCATGGGGGTGGAAACATCATGCTTTGGGGCTGTTTTTCTGCAAAGGGACCAGGACGACTGATCCGTGTAAAGGAAAGAATGAATGGGGCCAAGTATCGTGAGATTTTGAATGAAAACCTCCTTCCATCAGCAAGGGCATTGAAGATGAAACGTGGCTGGGTCTTTCAGCATGACAATGATCCCAAACACACCGCCCGGGCAACGAAGGAGTGGCTTCGTAAGAAGCATTTCAAGGTCCTGGAGTGGTCTAGCCAGTCTCCAGATCTCAACCCCATAGAACATCTTTGGAGGGAGTTGAAAGTCCGTGGTGCCCAGCAACAGCCCCAAAACATCACTGCTCTAGAGGATATCTCTATGGAGGAATGGGCCTAAATACCAGCAACAGTGTGTGAAAACCTTGTGAAGACTTACAGTAAACGTTTGACCTCTGTCATTGCCAACAAAGGGTATATAACAAAGTATTGAGAAACTTTTGTTATTGACCAAATACGTATTTTCCACCATAATTTGCAAATAAATTCATTAAAAAATCCTACAATGTGATTTTCTGGATTTTATTTCTCATTTCGTCTGTCATAGTTGAAGTGTACCTATGATGAAAATTACAGGCCTCTCTCATCTTTTTAAGTGGGAGAACTTGCACAATTGGTGGCTGACTAAATACTTTTTTGCTCCACTGTACATGTAAGATGAGGAATGTATGATGTGTAAACATTATTAAAGTGGCATTATTTAAAGTGACTAGTGTTCCATTTATTAAAGTGGCCAATAATTTTGAGTCTTTATGTAGGCAGCAGCCTCTCTGTGTTAGTGATGGCTGTTTTTCAGTCTCTGTCCCAGCTTTGAAACACCTGTACTGACCTTGCCTTCTGGATAGTAGCGGGGTGACCATGCGGTGGCTCAGGGGGTTGTTGTCCTTTGATTTTTTTGGCCTTCCTGTGACATTGGGTGTGAGCACTATGGGCGATAGTCATTTAGACAGGTTACCGTGGCGATCTTGGGCACAGGGACTATGGTGGTCTGCTTGAAGCAAATGTATTACAGACTCGGACAGGGAGAGGTTGAAAATGTCAGTGAAGACACTTGCCAGGTGGTCAGCACATTATACATCCTGGTAATTTGTCTGGCCTTGCAGCCTTGGGAATGTTAACCTGTTTAAAGGTCTTTCTCACATCGGCTACGTAGAGCGTGATTACATAGTCGTCCAGCTTGTTCTCTCACACGTAGTTCAGTGGTTTGTTTCAAAGCAAGCATTCAAGACATTTAGCTCGTATGGTAGGCTCATGTCACTGGGCAGCTAGTGGCTGGGTTTACCTTTGTAACTCGAGATAGTTTGCAAGCCCTGCCACATCCGACGAGTGTCAGCCTGTGTAGTAGGATTGTAAGGGGTCTTGTATTGAAGCTTTTCCTGTTTGATGGTTCGTCGGAGGGTGTAGCAGGATTTCTAGTAAGCTTCCGTATTAGTGTCCCGCTCCTTGAAAGCGGCAGCTCTAGCCTTTAGTACTGGACAGCTTTGTGACATCAATTGGACTTTGGTGGTCAAGATGTGTTGGTATCTGTATTGATTCCGCAAAAGCCATGACAGGGAGACATAGTAGAGTGGTAACACGTGTTCAAGCAGTTGCTCCCGATGCCACTTGGGTACACTGCAGCATCCACTGAGAGGTTCTTGCTGCCAAGGGAATGCCTGACAGCTTGAAAGACGTTTTGGACACCACAGTGAAAATGGTTAACTTTCTTAAAGCAAGGACCCTGAACTCTCGTGTATTTTCTGCATTATGCAATGATACGGGCAGCGACCATGTAACGCTTTTACAACATATAGAATTGCGCTGGTTATCAAGGGGCAAAGTATTGACGTGTTTTTTTTAAATTGTGAGGCGAGCTTAAAGTTTTCTTTACTGACCATCATTTTCACTTGTCTGACCGCTTGTATGATGACGCGTTTCTCACATGACTGGCCTATCTGGGTGATGTTTTTTCTCACCTGAATGATCTGAATCTAGGATTACAGGGACTCTATACAACTATATTCAATGATTGGGACAAAATTGAGGCTATGTTCAAGAAGTTGGAGCTCTTCTCTGTCTGCATTAACAAGGACAACACCCAGGTCTTGTATGATTTTTTTTGTGTGCAAATGAACTCAAGCTTACGGACAATGTCAAATGTGATATAGCGAAGCATCTAAGTCCACTTACCGATATCTGAACAAGAGAGCCTCATCGAAATTGCAGCAAGCGGTTCTGTAAAAATGTCATTTAATCAGAAGCTACTGCCAGATTTCTAAATAGGGCTGCGCTCAGAGTATCCTGCCTTGGCAAATTGCGTTGTTAAGACACTGATGCCCTTGGCAACCACGCACCAATGTGAAGAGTGGATTCTCGGCCCTCACTAGCTTGAAACTAAATACAGGCACAGACTGTGTGTGGGAAATGATTTAAGACAGACTCTCTCCAATACAACCCAAAATTGCAGAGTTATGTGCAAGCACACCCTTCTCATTAACCTGTGGTGAGTTATTCACAATTTTCGATTAACAAATAAAGTTTTATATGTAAGGTGGCTAAATAAAGAGCAAAGTTACTGATTATTATTTGTGCCCTGGTCCTATAAGAACTCTTTGTCACTTCTCACGGGTTGTGACAAAAACTCACACTTAGTCTTATGTTTAATAAATGTATGGGAACCACTGCTCTAGAACTAAGCAACAGCTCTAGTTGACATTCCTGCAGTCAGCATGCCAATTTAACGCTCCCCCAAAACTTGTGACACCAGACTTTGTTAACAAAGAGACACACACCTGCCTTTGAGTTTACGAGACGCTGTGGTTCTGTCCTGCGTATGCATAGAAAAAACAGCTAGATTTATATTAACCATGTCCCCGTTCAGCCGCGACTCTGAAGCACAGGATATTACAGATCTTCACGTCCAGTTGATAGGATAGTCTCGAATGGATCTCGTCCAGTTTGTTCTCCAATGATTGTACGTTCGCCAGTGGAACAGAGGGTTGAGGAGGTTTATTTACTCGTCGCCGTGGTTTCATTGAAGTAGAATTCTTCATCCAAATCTCTATTCTGATTTCCAGGTGCTCTTTCAGTCATAGGAAACAATGGCAGAAACATTATGTCCAAAAAGAAATACACAAAATAACATAATTGGTCAGGAGCCCGTAAAATTGCCCAACACATCCCAGCGGCATTCTCTCTTACCTGACTAATGGATACATGCTCTATAGTTGAGCCGTCCATGATGAAGCCAAATCACATTTCACATAAAACTCTCTGGTTCCTTACCTATGTCTTGTACTGTATGAATCATCATCCTCCAGGAAAGCAATAATCATTATTTGATTCCTCTTAAAGCCTGTGTTCATAATCGTGGGAAGAAAAGGTCAGGACCAACACAATTATTCCATTCGGAGGCAATTACCATTATGCTGAAAATACACTGACACGGAAACACATGTATTGTGTTTTTATCTGTGGGCAAACCCGAGGTTATGATCATAATCATAATTACAGGGCGGTTTTAGAGCATTATCACTGGTGAATTGGACCGGTGATTAATGAAATGACGTTTTAATTGATGACAGATTATCACACTGTTTATCCTCTGTCCTTGTCGAATCGTTCAGTCAGTCATTTGTAGTTGGCTGCTGGCATGCAGGGTAAGTGGCTCTACAGGGCCACTAGAAATGATAGGCATAGAGCCAGACCCATCTACCTTTCTGTTTTCTTGCTGATAAGGTGGTATTGCAGGGGACATTTGCGTGTCAAACCTATTTTATTTCTTGATTGAGTCACTATGCTGTTTACTAGTATTGTTTATCTGACTGTCCTCTGTCCTCAAGATTCCCTGTCTTGGCCCAGTCTCTGTTCTGCTACGGTCACCACTGATCTTGAACATGAACTCTCTTGCTGACTAGGTTCTCTAACTCTGTTCCCTTGTAAAACTGTCTGTAATCGAGATGAACTTCCGTTGTTAAACTGTGTGTGGTCCCCCCCCCCCCCCCTCCAGACAGTGCAGCCGAGAGATGCTACAGGTTTTCCGACTGCGTCAGCTGCACTGCCAACACCAACGGCTGCCAGTGGTGTGAAGACAAGAAGTGCATCTCTGCCTCCAACAACTGCACTGTGGTGAGTCTGCCTACAGGGGGCGGAAGTGAGATGGCACAATCACAGCTAAAGTTGTCAATAAATTACACAGCATGAATAGTCAGGTAGCTTAAAGCTTGCCTTCTCATACGTCACCACTTAACTGTTGTTGTAGACAAGTCATTATTATCTCCCCTGCTTGGCTAACAGTGTCAGTTAGCCTAATGCTTGCCCCTGCTGTCTCCTCTATGTGTGTCTGTAGCTGACCCTGGAGCTAGCGCAGCAGCATAGAGGTCCTCTGTCCCTGGCCCCTCCCCCTTCCATGCTGTCTGATCACCAGCTCTCTGTGTGGAAGCAAGGGGCCAAGATGATGGGACATGTGGGTATTCCATACTGTTGCAGGGGCTTTGCTGTTAATGTCAATCCATCCTTTTCTGTTCTGCCAAAGCACAAATTGCAGCTTTACATTACCCCAATATTGTGAAGCAAATGCACCATAATAATAACAATGTTGACGTTTGTTACTTGTATTCTTTCTTCCCAGTCTGTGAGGAACTTCACCAAATGCCATGTGAGGAATGAACAGATCTGCAGCAAGCTGGTCAACTGTAAGAGCTGCTCCCTCAACCTCCACTGTCAATGGGAGCTTCAGCAACAGGAGTGCCATGCCATCCCTGGTGAGAAAGAACACACACACACACATACACAAATGTCTTCCAAAATCTCCAAACAAGCAAGAACTTAGCTGACTACCTGTTTGACAGCTATAAGCAAGTTTGATTGATTGGAGAACTTGTGCCAATGTTTGATGCATTATTAACTAGGGCTGGGACTTGCCTGGGACCTCACAATACGATATTATTACAATACTTAGGTGCTGATGCGTATTGCGGTTCTCACGATTCTAAACTCAGCAAAAAAAGAAATGTCCTCTCACTGTCAACTGCGTTTATTTTCAGCAAACTTAACGTGCAAAAATGTGTCTGAACACAACAAGATGCAACAACTGAGACATAAACTGAACAAGTTCCACAGACATGTGACGAACAGAAATTGAATAATGTGTCCCTGAACAAAGGGGGGGTCAAAATCAAAAGTACCAGTCAGTATCTGGTGTGGCCACTTGCTGCATTAAGTACTGCAGTGCATCTCCTCCTCATGGACTGCACCAGATTGGCCAGTTCTTGCTGTGAGATGTTACCCCACTCTTCCACCAAGGCACCTGCAAGTTTCCGGACATTTCTGGGGGGAATGGCCCTAGCCCTCACCCTCCGATCCAACAGGTCCGAGACGTGCTCAATGGGATTGAGATCCGGGCTCTTCGCTGGCCATGGCAGAACACTGACATTCCTGTCTTGCAGGAAATCACACACAGATTGAGCAGTATGGCTGGTGGCATTGTCATGCTGGAGGGTCATGTCAGGATGAGCCTGCAGGAAGGGTACCACGTCAGGGAGATGAATGTCTTCCTGTAACGCACAGCGTTGAGATTGCCTGCAATGACAACAAGCTCAGTCTGATGACGCTGTGACACACCGCCCCAGACCATGACGGACCCTCCACCTCCAAATCGATCCCGCTCCAGAGTACAGGCCTCGGTGTAACACTCATTCCTTCAACAGTGTACGTGAATCCGGCCATCACCCCTGGTGAGACAAAACTGCGATTCGTCAGTGAAGAGCACTATTGCGGACAGTCTGAGCACTGATGGAGGGATTGTGCTTTCCTGGTGTAACTCGGGCAGTTGTTTTTGCCATCCTGTACCTGTCCCGCAGGTGTGATGTTCGGATGTACCGATCCTGTGCAGATGTTGTTACACGTGGTCTACCACCGCGAGGAAGATCAGCTGTCCGCCCCGTCTCCCTGTAGCACTGTCTTAGGTGTCTCAC
The DNA here is from genome assembly GCF_045791955.1 of Oncorhynchus clarkii lewisi. Classification (NCBI taxonomy): domain Eukaryota; kingdom Metazoa; phylum Chordata; class Actinopteri; order Salmoniformes; family Salmonidae; genus Oncorhynchus; species Oncorhynchus clarkii. The sequence goes on along the minus strand of NC_092147.1, from coordinate 77,175,057 downwards.
AGTACAGACATTGCGATTTATTTTCCTGGCCACATCTGCAGTCCTCATTCATACTTGCATCATGCCTAAGGCACATTCACGTAGATGAGCAGGGACCCTGGGCATCTTTCTTTTGGTGTTTTTCAGAGTCAGTAGATAGGCCTCTTTAGTGTCCTAAGATTTCATAACTGTGACCTTAATTGCCTACCGTCTGTAATCTGTTAGTGTCTTAACGACCGTTACACAGGTACATGTTCATTAATTGTTTATGGTTCATTGAACAAGCATGGGAAACAGTGTTTAAACCCTTTACAATGAAGATCTGTTATTATTTGGATTTTTACGAATTCTCTTTGAAAGACCATACTGAAAAAGGTACATTTCTTTTTTTGCTGAGCTTGTGTGTGTGTGTGTGCTGTGTATATATATATGTGAATTGCAAATTGAGCCTGACCTTTGGCTTCAATGTAAAGTTATGAGTGATTACCAAAAAGTGCTGCAATGTTGATCTGTGTATTGTTCTAAAGACTGTAACTCTAGCCAAGTGTTTGAGTTCTTCACTACTGCTCTGTCGTTAAGTCATCTTTTCAATAGCCTTTTATGGAAAAAAGGGATTCTTTCTCAGTCTGATGAAAAGCATGTGATGGTATCCATTATCCAAACTATGAATGTAATCAGCGCAAGTCTCCGAAATAAGCAGAAAAATTGTTGTGATGAAACTGGAGTTGTTTTTCCTTTAATTTCTGCAAATTGTTGTTTTCATAAAGGTCTCGTCAGGCGTCCATGTAGTTCCTCCCACTGTTTGACGTGTCTGTTTGCTGGTGCTGGACAGACCCATACTTGTGTATTCATGCAGGGTGGTCGATGCACGCCTCTTTGAAGAATAGTCCATCATTCTCTATCTTTATCTCAACTGACTGTCATTGCCTGATTTCACACCATCAAATACTTGTCAGTCAACCTCACTTTTATATTTAAGCAATAAGGCATGAGGGGCTGTGGTATATGGCCAATATACCATGGCTAAGGGCTGTTCTTAAACACAACGCAACGCAACGCAATGTGCCTGAAAACAGCCCTTAGCCGTGGTATATTGGCCATATACCACAAACCTCCGAGGTGCCTTATTGCTATTATAAACTGGTTATCAACGTAATTAGAATAGTAAAAATAAATGTGTTGTCATACCCGTGGTCAGCCAATCAGCATTCAGGGCTCGAACCGCCCAGTTTATAATTAACGATATATCAGTGTGCTGTGAGTTGCATATCAAATCCAGTTGATATGAGGGGTCTTGAGGCCAGGAGCAGATCTATGCACTATCCAATTGCGTGGCCCAGCACAGTCAGAAGCCTGGGTCTAAAGTACTGCTCTGTCCACAGCTCAGCTCTGTGGAGAAGGCTGGCACCATGTAGGGGAGGCATGCCTGAGGATCAACTCCAGCAGGGAGAGCTATGACAACGCCCAGCACTACTGTAAGAACCTAGACGGGAACATAGCCTCCCTCACCACCCCCAAGCAGGTGGACTTTGTACTGGACGAGCTGCAGAAGTACCAGCTACAGGAGAAGGTAAGGGAAACGCCTCGGTTTAAAATGGTGTGTTGTTTTGAACGTTGTCCTTCATAAAGTTCTGTCTTGAGGAATGCATTTTTTCCCAATACGAATGCCTAAGGAATCGCCATGACAGTGGAACTTATATTACCCCATGATGATCTGAAGCCAAACCCATTGAACACGTGTCTTAGCTTTAATTACTGATCAGTCAGTCCACACGTGATCCATTGGATATAGCGCCAACACTGAGATTTCCGTGATCCCAACCTAAATTTTTGTATTTATTTTGTCAAGGGTCACACTTCCCGTTTAAATGCCCACCACACATGTCGGCTTTTCCAGTGATTGTGCTGTCAGAACTGAGAAGGATATGCAGGAGCAAGTATTTGACTGAGGTTATTATTTGAATGGTGCTCGAGGATCTGTCTCGATGGTTTTAGGGTGGGGTGTTTAAGTAGCATGTTTCTGCTCTTTCAATATTAACACTGTTCTTTATAATAAAGCTCACCTTTGATGTTCTATGATGCAGTGGCAACAGGTATCCCTCTTAGCTCTTTTCTGCCAGTTATTTGGAAGGAGTTTATGCTATTCGTGGCTACAATAATCTGTTTTCTTTTCATCCAAGCAATTCATTATTTTTTGTCCCAGTTGGCCTGTAATAGGGGATTTGAATTCAAGTGCATTTTCAGAGTACAGCAACAAGTGTTTCAGGATTTGAATCCTTCCGGTCTCCCTCGGTTACTCAAGTGTTCCGCTCTTGTAAATGTTCACTGTGTGATAGATCATAGCAGGTGTTGCCGGCTAATTAACCATTCATTACAGGTAAAACTTTTGAGACATTATTGCCGTTATGAAATAACTCATACACAGACATTTGTAAAAGTCTAAGTACCTTAGTTTAATGACTCTGGCCTGTCTTGGTTTTATGGGTTAGTGTTGGCTGAGGTCGGCACTTTCACTGTAATTATAGCAATTTGCCCAACGGTTTGATTTAAGATTTCACATAAACATTACTTTGATCAAATATATATGATGTACTGTAAGTTGGGAAATGAATAACATGTTTTCATACTGACTGACCCTCAACATGGAGAATAGAGAAAACTCTTAGCTTAGATTCCATGCTCTCCATCCATAACCTCTCGCTCACTCTTTCTTCTTTCTCTCCCCATCTCCTTCTCATCTTTCTCTTTTTCTCCCACTCTCTACCTCTTTTTCTCCCTCTCTCTCTCTTTTTCTCCCTCTCTCTACCTCTTTTTCTCCCTCTCTCTACCTCCTTTTCTCCTTACCTATTTTTCTCTCTCTCTACCTCTTTTTCTCCCTCGCTCTACCGCTTTTTCTCTCTCTCGCTCTACCTCTTTTTCTCTCTCTCGCTCTACCTCTTTTTCTCTCTCTCGCTCTACCTCTTTTTCTCTCTCGCTCTACCTCTTTTTCTCCCTCTCTCTACCTCTTTTTCTCCCTCTCTCTACCTCTTTTTCTCTCTCTCTACCTCTTTTTCTCTCTCTCTACCTCTTTTTCTCTCTCTCTCTACCTCTTTTTCTCTCTCTCTCTACCCTTTTTTCTCTCTCTCTACCTCTTTTTCTCTCTCTACCTCTTTTTCTCCCTCACTCTACCTCTTGTTCTCCCTCGCTCTACCTCTTTTTCTCCCTCGCTCTACCTCTTTTTCTCCCTCGCTCTACCTCTTTTTCTCCCTCTCTCTACCTCTTTTTCTCTCTCTACCTCTTTTTCTCCCTCTCTCTACCTTTTTTTCTCCCTCTCTCTACCTCTTTCTCCCTCGCTGTACCTCTTTTTCTCTCTCTCTACCTCTTTTTCTCTCTCTCTACCTCTTTTTCTCCCTCGCTCTCCCTCTTTTTCTCTCTCTCTACCTCTTTTTATCTCTCTCTCTCTACCTATTTTTCTCCCTCTCTCTACCTCTTTTTCTCTCTCTACCTCTTTTTCTCCCTCGCTCTACCTCTTTTTCTCTCTCTCGCTCTACCTCTTTTTCTCTCTCTCGCTCTACCTCTTTTTCTCTCTCTCGCTCTACCTCTTTTTCTCCCTCTACCTCTTTTTCTCCCTCTCTCTACCTATTTTTCTCTCTCTCTACCTCTTTTTCTCTCTCTCTCTACCTCTTTTTCTCTCTCTCTACCTCTTTTTCTCTCTCTCTCTACCCTTTTTTCTCTCTCTCTACCTCTTTTTCTCTCTCTACCTCTTTTTCTCCCTCGCTCTACCTCTTTTTCTCCCTCGCTCTACCTCTTTTTCTCCCTCGCTCTACCTCTTTTTCTCCCTCGCTCTACCTCTTTTTCTCCCTCGCTCTACCTATTTTTCTCTCGCTCTACCTCTTTTTCTCCCTCTCTCTACCTCTTTTTCTCTCTCTACCTCTTTTTCTCCCTCTCTCTACCTCTTTTTCTCCCTCTCTCTACCTCTTTTTCTCCCTCTCTCTACCTCTTTTTCTCCCTCTCTCTACCTCTTTTTCTCCCTCTCTCTACCTCTTTCTCCCTCGCTCTACCTCTTTTTCTCTCTCTCTACCTCTTTTTCTCTCTCTACCTCTTTTTCTCCCTCGCTCTCCCTCTTTTTCTCTCTCTCTACCTCTTTTTATCTCTCTCTCTCTACCTCTTTTCCTCTCTCTACCTCTTTTTCTCCCTTCTCTTTGTCCTGTAGAAGATAGCTCCGTGGGTGGGCCTGAGAAAGATCAACATCTCATACTGGGGCTGGGAGGACATGTCTCCCTTCACCAACTCCTCTCTGCAGTGGCTGACTGGAGAGCCCAGCGACTCAGGCTTCTGTGCCTACCTGGAGAGGGCAGAGGTGTCAGGGCTCAAGGCCAACCCCTGCACCGCCACCACCGACGGACTCATCTGTGAAAAACCAGTTGGTGAGAGAGGGACTGGGAGAGAGAGGGAGGGAGGTAGAGGGAAGGAGAGCTGTAGAATAATTGAGGTGGGGATGATTTGAACAATGAAGACTAAATACAGACTAATTCTCAAAGACACCTGCAACCCTTGTGAATTCTAAGAAGCCTCCCTTGAACATGTGATTGATCCATTCAGCAGTTGCTAGTATGTGATCATTCTAAAGCTCAATCAGACACTATTGAATTAAAGATCCGTTGGAGTGGCAAAGAAAAGTTTACATCCAGAAACCCGTGTTGCCATCATCAGTGACAAGGGGCAGAATTCACTAGTCTAGTGAATTTAAAAGGGGGCAGATTGTATGTGCAGGGATACTGTATTGTTTTAGGAAGAGTAGTGGTACAACTGGAGAAGATCACAGCCCGGACTGTTTGACAGTAGCTGACCTTCTTCCCCATCATGGCCCCTCAGTGACCGACCTGTCCTACTCACACAAACACACATGCAAGGAAACTGGAATCAACAGGCTCACCTGACTCACGGTCTTTTTCCTGTCTGCTTTTAGCCCCACTGAACTATTCTAGAACTGATTTTAAGAGCCCAGAATAGCTGGGGAGCCCAAGCAAATGAATCCTTAAGTGTTCGGTTTTGGCCGCCATCCCTCCCATAGCTCCGCTTTGTACAGACAGAGTAGAGGGGGAATGGGTAACCAAAGACACCCTGCAGTTTCTCATTACCGTTCTGCTTCCTCTCTCGCGGGGGTGTCTCCCACTCTGAAATAACTTGCCTGTCCTAACTCAGCTCAAATGATGGAGGTAGACTGAGGGAGGAAATTACTCTTGGTTACCGTCTACTCTTGAGTTAAATGACTTATTTAATGAATGGTTATGTGAGTACTTGTTGTAAAAAATACTCTGTCCAAGGTAGAGAGGAAATGTCTGCTTTAAACACTGCAGTTGATTTTCAGCACTACTGTGCACTGGACAGACATGATTTAAATGTTACCTTATTTTCTCCTGTCTACAGTGAGCCCCAACCAGAGTGCCCGTCCGTGTAAGACGCCCTGCTCCCTGCGCACCACCTGTGCCAACTGCACCAGCCAGGCCATGGAGTGTATGTGGTGCAGCAGCACCCAGCGTTGTGTGGACTCCAACGCCTACGTCATCTCCTTCCCCTACGGACAGTGTCTGGAGTGGCAGACTGGAGACTGCGCCTGTGAGTATACCAGTCATACTGGATGAGTCAAACTGTCCAGCATCCACTGTGTGTGTGTTTTCAATACAACCTCCAAAAGGAATACAGTGGGGCAAAAAAGTATTTAGTCAGCCACCAATTGTGCAAGTTCTCCCACTTAAAAAGATGAGAGGCCTGTATAATTTTCATCATAGGTACACTTCAACTATGATAGACAAAATGAGAAAAAAATCCAGAAATTCTCATTGTAGGATTTTTTATGAATTTATTTGCAAATTATGGTGGAAAACAAGTATTTGGTCACCTACAAACAAGCAAGATTTCTGGCTCTCACAGACCTGTAAGTTCTTCTTTAAGAGGCTCCTCTGTCCTCCACTCGTTACCTGTATTAATGGCACCTGTTTGAACTTGTTATCAGTATAAAATACACCTGTCCACAACCTCAAACAGTCACACTCCAAACTCCACTATGGCCAAGACCAAAGAGCTGTCAAAGGACACCAGAAACAAAATTGTAGACCTGCACCAGGCTGGGAAGACTGAATCTGCAATAGGTAAGCAGCTTGGCTTGAAGAAATCAACTGTGGGAGCAATTATTAGGAAATGGAAGACATACAAGACCACTGATAATCTCCCTCGATCTGGGGCTCCACGCAAGATCTCACCCCGTGGGGTGAAAATTATCACAAGAACGGTGAGCAAAAATCCAAGAACCACAAGGGGGGACCTAGTGAATGACCTGCAGAGAGTTGGGACCAAAGTAACAAAGCCTACCATCAGTAACACACTACGCCGCCAGGGACTCAAATCCTGCAGTGCCAGACGTGTCCCGCTGCTTAAGCCAGTACATGTCCAGGCCCGTCTGAAGTTTGCTAGAGAGCTTTTGGTTGATCCAGAAGAAGATTGAGAGAATGTCATATGGTCAGATGAAACCAAAATATAACTTTTTGGTAAAAACTCAACTCGTCGTGTTTGGAGGACAAAGAATGCTGAGTTGCATCCAAAGAACACCATACCTACTGTGAAGCATGGGGGTGGAAACATCATGCTTTGGGGCTGTTTTTCTGCAAAGGGACCAGGACGACTGATCCGTGTAAAAGAAAGAATGAATGGGGCCATGTATCGTAAGATTTTGAGTGAAAACCTCCTTCCATCAGCAAGGGCATTGAACATGAAACGTGGCTGGGTCTTTCAGCATGACAATGATCCCAAACATACTGCCCGGGCAACGAAGGAGTGGCTTCGTAAGAAGCATTTCAAGGTCCTGGAGTGGCCTAGCCAGTCTCCAGATCTCAACCCCATAGAAAATCTTTGGAGGGAGTTGTAAGTCTGTGTTGCCCAGCAACAGCCCCAAAACATCACTGCTCTAGAGGAGATCTGCATGGAGGAATGGGCCAAAACTTCCAGAAAACGTTTGACCTCTGTCATTGCCAACAAAGGGTATATAACAAAGTATTGAAATAAACTTTTGTTATTGACCAAATACTTGTACCTATGATGAAAATTACAGGCCACTCTCATCTTTTTAAGTGGGAGAACTTGCACAATTGGTGTCTGACTAAATACTTTTTTGCCCCACTGTATGTGCAAATCGATTATTGCAAACAATCACTCTAAACAAATGCTTGTCATCGTACCACTACTATTGACACTAATGCAAGTAACAGCATTACTCTGGTCAACAATAATGCTGTTGGTAGAAAACCTCTTAGAGTAGAATTGATAGGTTGATGGATTTAATTATTTATTTCAGCACCTTATACCTCTCTCTTGGGCTCGCTCTCTCGCGCTCTCTCTTTGTCTTTCTCTTGGTCTCTGTGTCTCTCTCTGTCCCATTCCATATTCAGCTGAGTTCCTGTTTGTTAGTAGTGAATCCTTCAGGGTTAATGTAGCTCAGAGAGATCAGATGTTTGTGGACTCGTTCTGCTCCACAGTCAGCAGGTGCTTCCACTTTTCTAGACTCTTAGGTGTATGCACTGTAGGTACTGCCGTGGGTACTATGGGAAAATCAATAACGTATCGATGTTTATCCAACTCAAATGAAAAATACATGTTTTCGAGTTTGTGTTTTCTTTGAGCTAAAAGCCCTCCGTTAAAGGTCTCAGATGTTCGATTGGTTCTGGGATTTTAACTTTCTCATGATATATTTATATATATATATAGATCCTTTTATGTCCGAAAATCCCCAGACTTTGTTACGAGATTAACAGTGTGTGTTTTACACAATTGCTATTTTGAAAAGTCATGTCACAAGCAGATGTTGGTACCAATAGTAACTTTTTGTGTGTCTGTTCTTGTAGTCAAATGCAACAAGTAACTTGCGGTCTGAGGACTCTGTTTTTACCACTTTTCATCATGTGAGCAATTAAACAGATGGGGGTAGAGCTTTCACCACGTTTCGTCATGGTCACAACATGCCTGAACACCCCCCCATTATACCACGTCAGCGACAGTATTCACAGTGCATGTCATTGTTGTACTCAGTGCCATCACCAGGGGATTCTGAAGTCATTACCGTTCAGCTACTATATCATGGTCAGTGTGCTTGTACAGTATTCGTTTTATGGCCTGACATTTCTCACACTTAACACTCTACATGTCGGTTCTGAGATTTGGGGAATGAAATTAGGCAAATTGTTCTATTGTTTTTATTGTCCTCCAGAGTAATGCAACTCTCGGAAGCCTGACGATATGGGGCCAATCAGCATGTAAATGGGTTGTAGCGTCGTTGTGTACACTAAGCCCATATCATGCTTTTGTACTTCAGAACGTGGAGATAAATAAATATACTGTTACAGCCAAACACAGTGCGGCATTGTGCTAATGTCTTTTTGTTTTCAACATGTTCATTTAAAGAAATGTCATGGTTCGTCCTAGGATTATTTGATCAAGTTTAGTATGTTGCAGGTTTTTGTAGGGGGAGAGCAAATATACAAAACTCAATTGTTATTCGACTCCATTGCCAATGAGCTGCAGGATAGTGTGGTTCTTTGCCTGTTCTCTTCAGCTGAAAATCATTTCCAAAGTTTTCCTATCAAGTTTGCCTTTTCTCTATCCACAGTAACTTTCTGTGTCTTTTTTTAGATAGATGATTTCTTGTGTTTTGGTTTGGAGGGGATATTGCGAGAAACAGGAAACAAGATTCACTATTTGGCGTACTAGCCACAGGATGTATTTATCTTGAAAGGCCGGGGGAGGTCAGCAACTCCAATCTGGCTGTACTCCTGAAAGAATGTCCCCCTGAACACAATGTGATTCTGCTGCTGTTCCTGGAAATGGGCTTTCTCCCCGTTAAGGTCACATTTCAGCAGGTAATTAGAACTCAGCCAGGCCCCTGTTCTCCTTAGTTAGGTTCAGCTTACCTCCTACACACGCTCTCGCACGCACACACAAAGGCACTTTGGCATCGAATGAGGGCAGTGCCCAGTTCTTTACATCTCAGAGTGATTCACCATCCCCATCCATCTGCCTGGAACACCTCCCAAATGTCCAGCAGCATTAACCTGACCAACACCTGCATATGTTCGTTAAGCAATCAACCATCGTCCCCGTGTGTTTTGAATTCACACAGGGCGCTACAGACCAGCTTGAATATAAAGGGAATCAGGTGCGTGACTGAAGGACTTGAAAATACCCAAAGCATTCCTTACACTTCAACGGCTGACCATCCAGGACCAGAAATTAAAAGGAGCTCTCTGTTTCTGCATAGATCATTTGTTGGTGGGACATAGAAACAGGCGTACGTTTCGGAAAAGCAATGGTACATTACTCTAGTCTCCATACAGATGCTACAGATCTTTCATTGAGAAGGATACAAGTCATTAGCAGTTCTTTATAGACGAGCTGTTCTTAAGACAATCCCAGCATCGTTTGAGAAAACAATATATTTTTAGGTGTTTTAGCCTTCTGTTATGTGATCGACAGAGGTTGGGCTGGGTTATGTTTAATTTAAAGTGTTCTCAATACACGTGGAAAAAGACAGGGAATGAACCTCCTGAAATATAAAGAAGATGGGAGTCAGAATGGTGAAAGAGTGTTGTGTACATGATTGCTTATTGAACTATCATCTCTGGGATGCATAAACCTAGCTTCATGCTTTTTGAAATGAGCGATTCTGCTTTTTGATTCTTGCTACTTGGAGGTGCACTTTTGCTTGAAGTTGAAACCAACTACAAGAGCCCTTTGAGAAAACCTAAAAAAGTGTTGGTGCTTAGGAAGACAATATTTCCACCCTGTGTAAACACTACTGCCTCTCTGAGGCCGGGTGAGAGGAGAGCTTCTGTGCTTCTAATTATGAAGCACACGATTGTAGTTGGAGAAACAGACGAGAACCTAGAAATGAATCAGCAGCATGGTTGAATAATGCAACAGGGACAGACTCGGAAACACAGATTTTGGGGAGAAAAGTTCAGCTGAAAACATCTGTGACTTGTGGAAATGGGAGTGGATCAAAACCATATCTCCTGGCAAAAATTCTAATTCTACCGTTCATCCAGGAAAATTCACATGACAATAGAAAGGAACATCTTGGATAACTCCCTCGTACCTTTTGGTCTCATAGGGGTTATTTTTGAGTTAACTTGTGTGTCCTGCTTCAGTTGTGTTTCAAAGATATTTGTTCATATTGTGGAGCTCACAACCAGTTGACTTGTTTAACTACTCCATGATGGCCAAACCTGAGTCAATCATTTACATTTATATTGTATTATTGTTACACAGTATAAGCAGGCTATAAATATTGAATCACAATCACATTATTTCCTGTTATGCTCGACAACAAGTTCAAAGCAGGAAAATAATAAAACAATTCATAAAAGTTCAATCGACCAGTCCAACTTCTCACACGCTCTGAATGAAAACCAATTTAACTAGCCCACCAAGCTTACCTCGGCTTCTGACTCCATTAAAGGAAGTTATGGATGGAGATATTCTTTGTAAGCGCTGAATGCTGTAAAATATGTATTTTCTAATTTCCCAGTAAAGCTTTCGTTTGAATGTCAGAAGCATTTTATGAATACCAATGTATCCTCAACAGAGACGACATTTATGGAATTCCATTTATTTAGGAAAGAAAAGGTCAAGCCACTGGAAAGTTTAAGCAACACAAAGCACTTTTTTTCACTGGATATGTCCTTAAGAAGAATGAAACGTTGACAAGGAAGTTAGAAGTGTATTAGTCCCAACTCTACTTCGTCAAGGACAGGCAGTTAAGATTCTATGTTTGTCAGAGTTACTAACTAAATGTCTGTAGATACACACATTAGCTGTGCATGGGTAAAATCACTGCGGACGCCAATCCAGGAAACAAAAGCCATATTATAACATACAGTACCAGTCAAAGTTTGGACACCTTCTCATTCAAAGGGTTTTCTTTATTTTTTACTATTTTCTACATTGTAGAATAATAATGAAGACATCAAAACTATGAAATAACACATATGGAATCATGTAGTAACTCAAAAAGTGTTATAAAATATATTTTGATTCGTTTATTTTTGTTTGTGATTCTATATTCATAGCCTGCTTATACTGTATAACAGTAATACAATATAAATGTAAATGCTTGACTCAGGTTTGGCCATCATGGAGTAGTTAAACAAGTCAACTGGTTGTGGCCTCAACAATATGAACAAGACTTTGTCTCTTCCTTTCCTGTGGCGGTCCTCATGAGAGCCAGTTTCATCATAGCGCTTGATGTTTTTTGTGACTGCACTTGAAGAAACTTTCAAAGTTCTTGAAATGTTCCGTATTGGCTGACCTTCATGTCTTAAAGTAATGATGCACTGTCGTTTCTCTTTGCTTATTTGAGCTGTTCTTGCCATAATATGGATTTAGGATATCTTCTGTATACCACCCCTACATTGTCACAACAAAACTGATTGGCTCAAACGCATTAAGAAGGAAAGAAATTCCACAAATTAACTTTTAACAAGGCACACCTGTTAATTGAAATGCATTCCAGGTGACTACCTCATGAAGCTGGTTGAGAGAATGCCAAGAGTGTACAAAGCTGTCATCAAGGCGTGGCTACTTTGAAGAATCTCAAATATAAAATATATTTTGATTTATTTACTACTTTTTTGGTTACTACATGATTCCATATGTGTTATTTCATAGTTTTAATGTCTTCACTATTACTCTACAATGTAGAATAAAGAAAAAAATAAGACAAATCTGGAGAAGGTCTGTATGGAGGAGTGGGCCAAAATCCCTGCTGCAGTGTGTGCAAACCTGGTCAAGACCTACAGGAAACGTATGATCTCTGTAATTGCAAACAAACGTTTCTGTACCAAAAATTAAGTTCTGCTTTTCTGATGTATCAAATACTTATGTCATGCAATAAAATGCAAATGAATTACTTAAAAATCATACAATGTGATTATCTGGATTTTTGTTTTAGATTCCGTCTCTCACAGTTGAAGTGTACCTATGATAAAAAATTACAGACCTCTACATGCTTTGTAAGTAGGAAAACCTGCAAAATCGGCAGTGTATCAAATACTTGTTCTCCCCACTGTATGTGTCAGAAATGTATTTGAAAGCAAGGTTGACATACAATACATGAAAGCTTATATGGAAAGAAAGTGCACCTCCATTGGGGCTTTTTGAGCTAACTTTGTCCTCTAAACTGACAGAACATCCTTACTTTCTGATTAAATTGCCGATGTTGCACATGGTAATATTCAGTAAATATCTCACGTTGATAGAAGTTGTTTGGTCCTGGGGGGCTTTATCAAAGACATGAAGTGTTTTGTTGTCTAAACGTTGGGTCTGTTGTATGAACCGATATTCACCTTGGCCTAGGGGCTGTACTCGTCAGCCAACCACGACGGGTTCCAACATGGCTGCCACCCTCAGCCCCCTCCCTTCTCTGATAGACATAACCAAGGGCATGTTTCCTAAATGTTTGCAAAATGTCGCTCTTTGGTTGGAATCCTGAGTCAGAGTCCAGCTTTCAATCGATGATGTGAAGAGAGTGTAGTGCATTCGGAAAGTATTCAGACCCCTTCCCCTTTTCCACATTTTGTATGTTACAGGCTTATTATAAAATGTATTCAATTCATTTTTTCCCTCATCAATCTACACACAATACCCCATAATGACAAAGCAAAAACAGTTTTTTTTTTTTTTAAATGTTTGCAAATTCATCGATTAAAAATGGAAAAATCACATTTACAAAAGTATTCAGACCCTCAGTACTTTGTTGAAGCACCTTTGGCAGCGCTTACAGCCTTGAATCATCTTGGGTATAATGCTACAAGCTCGGTACACCTGTATTTGGGGAGTTTCTCCCATTCTTCTCGGCAGATCCTCTCAAGCTCTGTCAGGTTGGATGGGGAGTGTCGCTGCACAGCTATTTTCAGGTCTCCCCAGAGATGTTTGATCGGGTTCAAGTCTGGGCTCTGGCTGGGCCACTCAAGGACATTCAGAGACTTGTCCCGAAGCCACTCCTGAGCTGTCTTGGTTGTGTGCGTACGGTTGTTGTCCTGTTGGTATGTGAACCTTCACCCCAGTCTGAGGTCCTGAGCTCTCTGGAGCAGGTTTTCATCAGGGATCTCTGTACTTTGCTCCGTTCATCTTTCCCTCATCCCTGACTAGTCTCTCAGTCCCTGCCGCTGAAAAACATCCCCACAGAATAGTAGTTTATTATAGTGCTGCCACCACCATGCTTCACCGTAGGGATGGTGCCAGGTTTCCTCCAGATGTGACGCTTGCACTGTATGTAATAAGGGCTTACAGCACCATAATAAACTATACTTTATCAACTTCAATGTTGTTATCTCCAACTCAAGCCTTGATAACTTGGCTCAGACAATAACCATTGTCCTAAAGGTGGGAATAATAATGAAAACCAATACATTTATACCCACCCTCTAATACATTAAATAATGAACCCTCTGGCTATTAGAACGTATTAGAGAGTATAGCCTCCCAATGCCAACAGAATGAATAAAGTAATGAGTAACATGTCTACTTTATTTATGTGGTGGATGGATGTAACAGTGGTTATTTATACTACGGGTGAATATTATCAAGATCAGACAAGTATTCTACTAGGGACTTTTCTGTGTCTGAATAATCTCTCTCTCTCTCTCTCTCTCTTGCTCTGTCTGTCTCGGTCTCTCTTTCTCTTGTAGCTCAGAACTGCTCGGGCCTGAGGACGTGTGGCCAGTGTTTGGATCAGGCAGAGTGTGGCTGGTGTGGAGACCCCAGTAACACAGGGAAGGGCCAGTGTATGGAGGGGTCATACCGCGGGCCCATGAAAAGCCCCTTCAGACAGCCCAGAGACAGGGAGAGGGACAGAGACATGGTGCTGGAGCCTGGTCTGTGCCCCAGAGATAAAGGGTTTGACTGGGCCTACATCCACTGCCCTGGTGAGTCAAGAGACACGCAGACAGACACGCAGACAGACAGAGCGAGAGAGACACGTCATGTAGCACATCAATACAACCATAAATGCACAAAAACACATTTGTATTCCATCCCTTGCCTTCACACTTAAAGCTATACATCCCCTCCTCACACTTAAAGCTATACATCCCCTCCTCACACTTAAAGCTATACATCCCCTCCTCACACTTAAAGCAATACATCCCCTCACACTTAAAGCTATACATCCCCTCCTCACACTTAAAGCTATACACCTCCTCCTCACACTTAAAGCTATATACCCAAACCCTCCTCACACTTAAAGCTATACACCCAAACCCTCCTCACACGTAAAGCTATACACCCAAACCCTCCTCACACTTAAAGCTATACACCCAAACCCTCCTCACACGTAAAGCTATACACCCAAACCCTCCTCACACTTAAAGCTATACACCCAAACCCTCCTCACACGTAAAGCTATACACCCAAACCCTCCTCACACGTAAAGCTATACACCCAAACCCTCCTCACACGTAAAGCTATACACCCAAACCCTCCTCACACGTAAAGCTATACACCCAAACCATCCTCACACTTAAAGCTATACACCCAAACCCTCTTGATTCTCTCTCCCTCCCTCTTCCCCAGCTTGTCAGTGTAACGGCCACAGTACGTGTGTGAACGGCAGTGCTTGTGAGCAGTGCAGGAACTTGACCACCGGACCGCAGTGCCAGACCTGCATGCCTGGTTACCATGGCGACCCTACTAACGGCGGGAAGTGCCAGGGTAAGTACAGTGATGGGTGCAGTGCACCAGAGTGGACTGGAGGGGCCAGTGTTTAAAGGTTTTGGCTCTGAGATCTGTGCGTCCTCCAAGAAGCAGACTGTTTGAACAACAGTAGAGCCAGAAACGACTGTGTTGAAAGATGCAGTAGACAGGCACTTCAGCAGCTCTGTTTTTAATCACAGTTCTATCAACCCTGTCCAGTCCTGTGGTGAACATTGTTATGAAACCCTGATCTGAGAAATGGAGACTATGATAGTGGGATAGACAGAAAGAGTAGGAGAAAGAGAGTGAGAGAGCGTGAGAGAGAGGAAGGTGTAATAACATAATTCTCCAGCTGACAGGTGTGCGTTTTCCCCGCTTGGCATATGACATTAAATCCCTCTTAATCATTTTCTTATATCTTGGAGATGACTGGCGACGAACATGTTTGATAGACGCCTCCCCCCTCTCTCCTCCCCTCTCTCTCCTCCTCTGTCTCTCTCCTCCCTCCATCACCCTCTCTCTCTCTAATAGGTTTAACGCTGTCATGATTAAATGCAATTTATTAACTACCGTCTGTCCGTCATACCACCTTTGCTTGTGTACCAGGCTGACTCCTGAGGACTGTGCCTATAGAGTCTGGTTCACTCCTCAGTTTTACAGAATAGATGGATTTACATGGGCCTTAAGTCACTGATCTGATCCTAGAGAGACGGGGAGAGAGACGGGGAGAGAGATTGAGAGAGACCGTCATCAAGTTTAAAATATGAGGTGCTCAGAGCTGCCCTTGTAAGAATGGAGAATAGAAGGATAGGGGGAGATGGAGGAGGAGAGATTACCCAGTCTGGTGTCCCCATGACCGATGAAGAGCTGACCTTGTACAATGTGACAGGGGGGCTATGTGTGTGTGTGTTTTGAAGGAGTGTGTGTTTTCACATACGCTATGAGAATAGCCTTCCAAGTCTATCACTGACAGGTTCACCTTGTAGACACTGAAACCGTCTGCTCGCCCTGTCTAGCTTAACCCTGCCCAGTCTAGCTTGGTTTGACTCGCTGCAGGAGACCTCTCTCTGGGACTTGGAGTACTGAGAGGGAGAGACGAGCCTGTGGTGGGCTGTGCATGTCAATTGACTTTTGAAAGACAGACCAGCCTTGTGACATGACATGTTGTGTAGGGGTTGGAGAAGTGATTTGATAGAGCTTGGTGAGGGAATTTACTGTACAAGACCAAAACATACAATACCAGACAATACCAGACACTTTCTGTTACAATACCAAAACAAAGTAAGACAGCCAGTGTTGCGGGAGCTACAGTGAACCTGGTTGATGCAATGTACCACGGTAAGCGTTAGATCTCTTGTTGTGGTAGCCATGACTGATCTGTTTCTCCTTAAAGCTGTGGTTGTGCTTGTGTATCACAATTCTGAAAACATATTATTTTTGCTCTGGACAAGTGGCAGCTTAATAAGTCTGACTTTGTGTTTTTTTTCCACTAACTGCACTGTAGGCATACAGTCACACAAAAGTCATCCAGGGAGCCCCAGCAAGCTGATGGTTGTTGTTCTTTCAGTTTCTCTCGCCTTCTCCCTCTCCCTTTCTTCCTAAAGCCAGCACTGCAGAGTTCAATTAAAATGCTGTTTATTGCTTTTGGATATGGCATGCTGTGCTAGCCTGGTGAATTCCATTATAGGCTCTTGGTAGAGCCCCTTCAGCCACCTAGTCCCCCTCAGACCCTGTCTTTACACGTGTCCAACCTGCCTGTCTGTCTCTCGCTTTCTGTCTGCCTCTCTCTCGCTTTCTGTCTGTCTCTCTCTCGCTTTCTGTCTGTCTCTCTCTCACTTTCTGTCTGTCTGTCTCTCTCTCGTTTTCTGTCTGTCTGTCTCTCGTTTTCTGTCTGTCTGTCTCTCGTTTTCTGTCTCTCTGTCTCTCTGTCTCTCTCTCTCTCTCTCTCTCTCTCTCTCTCTCTCTCTCTCTCTCTCGCTTTCTGTCTCTCTCTCTCTCGCTTTCTGTCTTGGTGTTTGTCTGTCTTGGTGTCTGTTTGTCTGTCTTGGTGTCTGTTTGTCTGTCTTGGTGTCTGTTTGTCTGTCTGTCTTGGTGTCTGTCTGCCTGTCTGTCTGTCTTGGTGTCTGTCTGTCTGTCTGTCTTGGTGTCTGTCTGTCTTGGTGTCTGTCTGTCTGTCTGTCTTGGTGTCTGTCTTGGTGTCTGTCTTGGTGTCTGTCTGTCTGTCTTGGTGTCTGTCTGTCTGTCTTGGTGTCTGTCTGTCTGTCTGTCTTGGTGTCTGTCTGTCTGTCTTGGTGTCTGTCTGTCTGTATTAGTGTCTCGTTCTCTCTTTCTGCCTGTTTAAACAGTTTGTTTGTTTAATGGTCTCCAACCCTGAATTTTTTTTGTGTGTGTTTTCGTGCTCTCGATGCCTCCTGAGGGGATTCATATACTCCTTTTGTGTTGTTGTTTGCTTGCCCTCTAATCTTTCACATCTCAGTGTCCCACCAGAGTTGTCTTGTTGTCTTTCATAAAGGCAGGAGCAGCCTACTTTAACACCCTTTCTCGATTTGTTTGGATCTCACTCTCTTTCTCCCACTCTCTTGGTCTCTCTCTTTCTCTCTCTGTCTCACACACACACACACACACACACACACACACACACACACACACACACACACACACACACACACACACACACACACACACACACACACACACACCCACCCTCTGGCAGTGCCTTGGCGGGGTATAAATGAGTGTCTGTCATGTTCAGTGTGGGAGGATGCTGTTGTGTGTGAATCCATGAACAGCCAGCTCATGTGTATCCTGCAGTGAGAGGGAGGGAGTAGACAGCAGGACAGCTTTTATCTGTGTGTGTCCCTGTCTACGTGTGTGTGCACGCACACACTCTACCAGAGGGTGGTGAGGGTGGGACTCCATTATCAGGACCTCAGCTCAGCACGGGGTTTTGTCCTCCCTCCTGCTCACCCATTCTGATGGATTAGACAGTTGCAGCTCTTCCAGAGATGTAGTTGCTCTGGTGCCTCTGTAAAATAGCCCACTGACTAGGCACCCACTGTGCCCTCCTCCGCTGACCTCCCATTAGTAAGCACTGTGTAGGTGTGTTTTGTTTATGTGTACGTGAACAGATATATACAGTGTGTTTAAAATGCATATAAGTGTATAGGTATGTTTGAGTCAGTATACATTCTGTACCAGGGTTTCCGTTAGGTAAATGTGGCGCTAGACATTTGACCGGCAGCATTTTAATTTACCGGACATTTGATAAATTTGCCGGACCCATATGCATTGGATGTGTAACCTGGTTAGGGCTTTCACCCACGGTTCTCAGAATGACAGGAATCCCAATTAGATGATGGTCATTCATATTAACAGAAGATGCAATTTGAGATGCAAAGATGTACAGTTATCTTTTTTTTTTTTACCCCTTTTTCTCCTAAATGTCATTATATCCAATTGGTAGTTACAGTCTTGTCCCATCGCTGCAACTCCCTTACGGACTCGGGAGAGGCGAAGGTCGAGAGCCATGCGTCCTCCAAAACACAAATCAGCCAAGCCGCACAGATTCTTGATACAATTCCCGCTTAACCCGGAAGCCAGCCGCACCAATGTGTCGGAGGAAACACCGTACACCTGGCGACCGTGTCAGCGTGCATTGCGCCCGGCCCGCAACAGGAGTTGCTAGTGCGCGATGGGACAAGAATGTCCCTGCCGGCTAAATCATCCCCTAACCCGACCGACACTGGGCCAATTATGGGTCTCCTGGTCGCAGCCGAGATGCGAGATGTTCATTTAGTTTTCCTCAGCCAACAAGACGAGTAACGAACAGCAAAATCACTAGCCTTTGTCAATCTACTCTCCCCATAGTAGAAAAGTTGACCTATTCTATTGGTCAGCTTGTCGAGAAAGAAATAGCCTATTCCAGACAGACTCTGGGACAGTTGTGGGTCAATATATCCCAAATTCATACAATCAGTAGGCCTTGGCCACATTTTTTTTTTAAAGCAATGAGGATGATGTAACAGATCAGAACATTTAGCTTAAAATATTGATAAACTATTATTTCACATTATAAGCGCAGCAATGTGCACAAGGCAGTAGGCTATGTGCTAATGTTTTTTCCCATAATGCAATTAGCAGGAAAACACAGTTGTCAAAAACGAGTTATTTCATGTGACAGAGATGAAAATATCCTTTAGAAATTTTGAAAGAGGGGAGATCTTATATGCAAGAACTAGCATGGGTTGCTAATAGGACTAGGATTTTGCCTTTGGCTACTAGACAATGAAAGAAAGTTGATATAGTATAAAATAATTACCACCACAGATATGGTCTGATTTTGGCCAGGCTACTTTGTAGCAAATAAAAATACATGCCTCATAATATGTAGTAAAACATTCAGGTTTCCACCAATTAAAGTATGTTTTCTCAATGCATACTGCCTCATAATATGTAGTAAAACGTTCAGGTTTACAACAATTAAAGTATATGTTTTCTCAATGCATACTGCCTCATTGTAAAGGGGTGTGTGATGCGCTGATGAAGCCTGCCTTCCATTAACTTTGTATTTGCTGTTTGAGATGCTGTAGCAACAGCTCTTGCACTGTCTGACAGATGTTGTATCTGTTTGCTTTACGCGTAGGATAAATAAGATAGGCCTACATATACACACACCAATTTAATTCCACTAAATTAACCTGCAAATGAACCTGTAGACCGATAAACATGACCAGTCAAATATATTTACATCGACTGGTATTTACATCAATGAATCAATGAATGCTGCTGGTGAAGTGTCCGGGGCCACACTTTCCTAACAGAAGAGGCTAAAAGCATCTTTTCGCAATTCGATTTTTTCTTCTCCCCCCCATAAGACTATTACTCCCTATTACTGGCTAACGTGTGTGTGTGTGTGTGTGTGTGTGTGTGTGTGTGTGTGCACCTGCTTCAAGAAGGCCCATGGCGGTAGGACACCCTTCCCAACAGTCTCAGCGGAATCCAGTCATCCCCCCCCCTTCAGAGGCCCTATTTCTGGCCACAGGCACACACACTCTTATAGCTCTGATCTGGCACCTACTGCCTTAAAAGTACATTAAAGTTCAGCTATAGGATTACACACCTGTTACTGAGCCAAGCTGAAGTGTGGAGTGGTGGGAGTTATTATGTGTCTCGCTACCATGCTAAACCCTAAAAGTCAAGTTTAACAGAGTGTGGAGAGTAGGCCTGCATGTCACTCACTCTGCCGCTCTACACTGTATATTCAAGACCAAGATGTCAGAGGTCAAGCCTTTACCTACCTTCATAACCCTTAACCTTACAAGATCATTAAGCCCAGAATAGCAAGTCCCTCTTATCTAAAACTGCAGACTCCTCACAATCTAGCCAAAGCAAGATGAAAGACCGAACCCAACCCTCTTCAGCAGAAAATAATTAGTTCTCAGAAGGGTTCATGCTATGCATTAAATAGCTATAGCTTATACATCCGGGCTTTAGAGAGACGTATACATGCTAAATATATCCTGGGGGTGAGGAAAGATGTTGCTGCTATTTAGCACCACTCCTGTCTGCTTCTAACTTTCTGTTGAAGATGTTTAATTAGATGGAGAGCTGGAATGGAGACGCCAACACTCCCATCGGTGCTACCTCCCACACATAGGAGGATCTGGATGTGAGCTAGACCTGTAATTCCACCCAGACATATTGTTGCGAGCACTCCTCAGGTCCAGGGGAGAAGCCTTCTCGCTCACAGTAGAAATTCATGGATTCTAAGGTGCTTATGGTTGCAAACCGAACCCGGAAGGTCGTGTGGGTGGACAGCCACATATGGAGGTTGTGAGGTCTATTTTTGTTGTTTTATCTAGACACTGTGAAGAAGCTAATTGGAAAAGTCTCCCTGTGTGTGTGTGGTGAGTTTTGTGTATGAAGTGGCATGTGTGCTTGTTCATGATAACATATCACCTGTGTGACATTTGATGTGTGCACCTGTCCCGTTTCAAGTAGCCTTTTAGGAACTATGTGCTAAATCACAGTGTGCTGCTCACTGCAGGAAAATAATCCTACAACAACAGGACATGTGGATTATTATGTGGATTATAATAGTGGATATTTTTGTAGGGGTTGGTACATTTCTCGTAAAGTTAAATCAAGTCTGAAATTAAGTTGAAATGACTGACTTTAAAGGCCTTTTTGAAATCTTTAATATACCACACTTTGCATTTTCTGCTGCGCAGGAAAATTGTCTGTGACGACAAAGTGATCAAATTAAGATAGCAGGTCTGTAGGGTTGAGATATATGAAGTGGGCAGAAAATGATATCCTTCCAAAAGAGAGAGGATTAGACTAATAGCTTGATTAAAAACAAAAATCTAGCAAAAAAACAAGGTAATTGATTATTGGCCCTGTTTTCAGACAAAGATCAACATGAGAAGGATCAGAACCACATGCCTCTCCATTCATGTCCATCATCATTCTGACATCCTCCATTAGGGCTCACTGGGCATCTAGCTGCCCCTCTTAACATGTCATGTAGGCAAAGCTCAGTGACACTCAATCATGTTTAGCCAGGCTTCATTTGTGATCCACATGGGTTATTAGGTTTACCTTCATCACTGACGGCTTTGTGAAGGTCGTGCTCTTTACTGACAGACCGCTCTACAATTACCTGTGTGCCGTCTGCCATGATGCCATGAAATCTTCAAGGTCCTCTGTCAACCGGACGTAGAGATTTAGTAGGACTCTATTAAATCAAAAATATAGTATTGAACCCTCATATTCAGAGAAGCGGGTCGATGCCTTATAGTCAGTCCCTCTGCCAGCACATACAGTTTTGCTGGTTTTGATTCCATGATTTGATCTTTTTACACCATACGTGTATGAGGTATGTTATGCTGTGTGCCAACACATCTGTTCAGCAGCACAGAGGAGGCTGTGTGTCTGCTGACTATGTTCAGGCTGTCCTGAACACCATACTGCCTGCCACCAACACCAACCAGTACAGTATAATCTCGCTCTTTTCACTGCATAGAAGGAAGGGAGAAAGCGACTGCAAAATGCTGCCACGTTTCAAATTCTATGTGAAGGAAGAAAATCCCTGGGCCCAATTAAATTATTTTATTCATTACATGATTCTTTGAACTTGTCACTTGCTGGAAGGCCTATGGAGAGGTCGGAAGGCTGGCCTGGGGAGATGAAGCACTAGAGGAGACCTGCACAGCTTTATGTTGACTTGTATCACATCTATAAAGACTGTCCTCCTGCTCACCAACTATACTCCAGATATAGTTACTGTAGGGGTGGCAGGAAGTCTCACCTGTTCTCTTGGCTAGTAAAAGTAGCTTGAATACCTCATTCCTGTTCCTGACGGAACTCTGGGCAGACTGAACCCTTCTCAGATTGAATAGTGGTATGTACTGTGTTCTAAGGTATACGTGTACTCAGTGTACTGTGTACTCCGTGTACTGGGTATACGTGTACTCAGTGTACAGCATAATAATATATAAATCTATATTTTTTTACTGGACTGAGTTCCTGGATCTGATGGTCAGTCTGAGGGGAGGGAGGAAGCAGCGGTGAGGCTGCCTCTCACCAGACTCACCGTCCCTCCGCTCTCCCTCCTCTCACCAGACTCACCGTTCCTCCGCTCTCCCTCCTCTCACCAGACTCACCGTCCCTCCACTCTCCCTCCTCTCACCAGGCTCACTGTCCCTCCACCCTCCCTCCTCTCACCAGACTCACCGTCCCTCCACTCTCCCTCCTCTCACCAGACTCACCGTCCCTCCTCTCACCAGACTCACCGTCCCTCCTCTCACCAGACTCACCGTCCCTCCACTCTCCCTCCTCTCACCAGACTCACCGTCCCTCCAATCTCCCTCCTCTCACCAGACTCACTGTCCCTCCGCTCTCCCTTCTCTCACCTGACTCACCGTCCCTCCGCTCTCCTTCCTCTCACCAGACTCACCGTCCCTCCACTCTCCCTCCTCTCACCAGACTCACCGTCCCTCCGCTCTCCCTCCTCTCACCTGACTCACCGTCCCTCCACTCTCCCTCCTCTCACCAGACTCACCGTCCCTCCTCTCACCAGACTCACCGTCCCTCCGCTCTCCCTCCTCTCACCAGACTCACCGTCCCTCCGCTCTCCCTCCTCTCACCAGACTCACCGTCCCTCCACTCTCCCTCCTCTCACCAGACTCACCGTCCCTCCGCTCTCCCTCCTCTCACCTGACTCACCGTCCCTCCGCTCTCCCTCCTCTCACCAGACTCACCGTCCCTCCTCTCACCAGACTCACCGTCCCTCCGCTCTCCCTCCTCTCACCAGACTCACCATCCCTCCGCTCTCCCTCCTCTCACCAGACTCACCGTCCCTCCACTCTCCCTCCTCTCACCAGACTCACCGTCCCTCCACTCTCCCTCCTCTCACCTGACTCACCGTCCCTCCACTCTCCCTTCTCTCACCAGACTCACCGTCCCTCCGCTCTCCCTCCTCTCACCAGACTCACCGTCCCTCCGCTCTCCCTCCTCTCACCTGACTCACCGTCCCTCCGCTCTCCCTCCTCTCACCTGACTCACCGTCCCTCCGCTCTCCCTCCTCTCACCTGACTCACCGTCCCTCCGCTCTCCCTCCTCTCACCTGACTCACCGTCCCTCCGCTCTCCCTCCTCTCACCTGACTCACCGTCCCTCCGCTCTCCCTCCTCTCACCTGACTCACCGTCCCTCCGCTCTCCCTCCTCTCACCTGACTCACCGTCCCTCCGCTCTCCCTCCTCTCACCAGACTCACCGTCCCTCCGCTCTCCCTCCTCTCACCTGACTCACCGTCCCTCCGCTCTCCCTTCTCTCACCTGACTCAACGTCCCTCCGCTCTCCCTCCTCTCACCTGACTCACCGTCCCTCCGCTCTCCCTCCTCTCACCTGACTCACCGTCCCTCCGCTCTCCCTCCTCTCACCAGACTCACCGTCCCTCCGCTCTCCCTCCTCTCACCTGACTCACCGTCCCTCCGCTCTCCCTTCTCTCACCTGACTCAACGTCCCTCCGCTCTCCCTCCTCTCACCTGACTCACCGTCCCTCCGCTCTCCCTCCTCTCACCTGACTCACCGTCCCTCCGCTCTCCCTCCACTGAGAAAAGGGGACACAGTTTTCCAGCTGATGGCAAAACTCAAGTCACACTGCATTATTTCTGCCTCATGCACCAATTCATGTTACTCCTATGACCAGAGAAAGTGAAATACTCCTTGATATTAAAGACAGGCCTCTAATAATAACAACGGAGGCTTAATGAAACACTTTGCTATACTCATTCATTGCAGCTGCAGTGCTGGTTATAGCGTGAGTATTAGTAGGGAGAACACACATTTTATAAAACTGTTGAACAAAGCGTTGACATTAATGAATAACTTAAACATGATCTTATTCATAAAAACAGCAGCTCTTTGCTGTAGTCGTTGAGTCTCTCTCTAGTCATGGTTTTAAAAGTTTTGAAATCTCACATTATCATCAACTTTGCTGTGCTTTCGAGGCTTCTTTTCACAGTATATGGCTCGAGGAAACTGTGCAGACACCGTGATCTGAGCTATCTGATTGGCCAGCGGTAGGCCTTGCACTTGATTTGCTCATAGCCAGAGTTCTTCCTTTAGACACATGAAATGGTTCAATATGGGAACACTTTGCCTTCCTGGTGCTAGGGCTGCTGAATCAAATGCACCTACCGCCAACAGCGCAAACCAAATTAAAAAAGGAAGTAGGAATGTAGGAGAACCCAACCCTTTTTTTACAGAAATGTTTGATCGACCGATTGGTGACCACTGCACTAAGATTTGTCAAGTCTCACGGGACCAGAGTGCAGTATGGGAGACTCTGGAGTGTCAGCCCTGCCACTGTAGCCAATCAGCTAGCCTATCACATTGTGTTGTCTCAGAAGTGTGAGCGGCATCATGTCACAGTGTTCCTTTGTGTCTTCTGAAGAGAATTGTGGATCTTATAAAAGATGCTTTGGGCTTTCTCCTGCTGCTGTGTATAAACGTGTCCGCTGTTGAGAACTGCTCTAAGCTCTTTAGTTTAGAAGCAGTTCCTGTAGACAACCACAGTTTGGAAAAACAAGAGTAAAGTGATGGTCGGCTGTGAGCTTGCTAATATGCATCTGTATATTTACACTCTTCACTTTATGCGTGTTTCTGCAAGCATAGCCGTGTGTGTGTTTTTGTGATATCTACAGTAGGCCCTGCGGTAGTGGTATAGTGTCACATCTCTGTCTAAGTGCCTGAACAGCAGCCTCTGAAGCACACTACTCTACTCCTATAATGTGAGTACATTCATAGAGATCCTAATTTAGCCATAAATCAGCTCAGTGTCTGCTCTGCACAGAGAGGACAGGCACTCTACAGTCCTGCAGGCTGCTCCCTGTCTGTACAGTACAGCTTACAGGAGTCAACCCACTGTTACACAACACATACTAGACCATTTGGAAGTTTGACAATGTAGTCTACTTTGTAGTGCAGCATTTGATTTAGTGGAACATTAAATTATTTTGACAAAATGAATGCATTATTGTTTTAAGGAGGTTGCATTGAATTGGGTACAGTCATATCTAACTGACAGGAAACAGTCTACCTATATCAATGGTTAATTTTCTTTCCCTCATGCTTTAAACTGTGGAATACCGCAAGGCAGTTGCCTTGGCCCACTTCTTTATTAAATACACTGCTCAAAAAAATAAAGGGAACACTTAAACAACACAATGTAACTCCAAGTCAATCACACTTCTGTGAACTCAAACTGTCCACTTAGGAAGCAACACTGATTGACAATAAATTTCACATGCTGTTGTGCAAATGGAATACACAACAGGTGGAAATTATAGGCAATTAGCATGACACCCCCAATAAAGGAGTGGTTCTGCAGGTGAGGACCACAGACCACTTCTCAGTTCCTATGCTTCCTGGCTGATGTTTTGGTCACTTTTGAATGCTGGCGTGCTTTCACTCTAGTAGTAGCATGAGACAGAGTCTACAACCCACACAAGTGGCTCAGGTAGTGCAGCTCATCCAGGATGGCACATCAATGCGAGCTGTGGCAAGAAGGTTTGCTGTGTCTGTCAGCGTAGTGTCCAGAGCATGGATGCGCTACCAGGAGACAGGCCAGTACATCAGGAGAAGTGGAGGAGGCCGTAGGAGGGCAACAACCCAGCAGCAGGACCGCTACCTCCGCCTTTGTGCAAGGAGGAGCAGGAGGAGCACTGCCAGAGCTCTGCAAAATGACCTCCAGCAGGCCACAAATGTGCATGTGTCTGCTCAAACGGTCAGAAACAGACTCCATGAGGGTGGTATGAGGGCCCGACGTCCACAGGTGGGGGTTGTGCTTACAGCCCAACACCGTGCAGGACGTTTGGCATTTGCCAGAGAACACCAAGATTGGCAAATTCGCCACTGGCGCCCTGTGCCCTTCACAGATGAAAGCAGGTTCACACTGAGCACATGTGACAGACATAACAGAGTCTGGAGACGCCATGGAGAACGTTCTGCTGCCTGCAACATCCTCCAGCATGACCGGTTTGGCGGTGGGTCAGTCATGGTGTGGGGTGGCATTTCTTTGGGGACCCGCACAGCCCTCCATGTGCTCGCCAGAGGTAGCCTGTTTGCCGTTAGGTACCGAGATGAGATCCTCAGATCCTGGTGTGGTTGGCCCTGGGTTCCTCCTAATGCAAGACAATGCTAGACCTCATGTGGCTGGAGTGTGTCAGCAGTTCCTGCAAGAGGAAGGCATTGATGCTATGGACTGGCCCTCCCGTTCCCCAGACCTGAATCCAATTGAGCACAGCTGGGACATCATGTCTCGCTCCATCCACCAACGCCACATTGCACCACAGACTGTCCAGGAGTTGGCGGATGCTTTAGTCCAGGTCTGGGAGAAGATCCCTCAGGAGACCATCCGCCACCTCATCAGGAGCATGCCCAGGCGTTGTAGGGAGGTCATACAGGCACGTGGAGGCCACACACAGTACTGAGCCTCATTTGGACTTGTTTTAAGGACATTACATCAAAGTTGGATCAGCCTGTAGTGTGGTTTTCCACTTTAATTTTGAGTGTG
The DNA here is from genome assembly GCF_045791955.1 of Oncorhynchus clarkii lewisi. Taxonomy (NCBI): domain Eukaryota; kingdom Metazoa; phylum Chordata; class Actinopteri; order Salmoniformes; family Salmonidae; genus Oncorhynchus; species Oncorhynchus clarkii. The sequence goes on along the minus strand of NC_092147.1, from coordinate 77,148,282 downwards.
ACTCCAAATCCAGACCTCCATGGGTTGATAAATTTGATTTCCATTGATAATTTTTGTGTGATTTTGTTGTCAGCACATTCAACTATGTAAAGAAAAAAGTATTTAATAAGAATATTTCATTCATTCAGATCTAGGATGTGTTATTTTAGTGTTCCCTTTATTTTTTTGAGCAGTATATATACCAACGACCTTCCTTATGCCTTATCTGAAACTCAAGCTACTATATTTGCAGATGATACTACAATTTATACAGCAAGACAATCTGTTCAACAGGTACAGAAAGCTTTTACAATGAGTTTTGGAGAATATCAGGGAGAGGGTTTTCCAGAAAACTTGTTTTAAACACCAAGAAAACCAAAGTTATGTTGGTCTGTTCCACTAGGAAAAGGCCAACACAGCATGGGATACAATTAAGTTTTGTGGAAGTACAAATTGAGGAAGTGGCAGAAACCAAACTACTAGGAGTGCAGCTAGACACCTGCTTATCATGGTCATCTCAAATAACTAATCTATGTAAAAAAAAATAAATTAAAACAGCATGCATAATCAGAAGGATAGCTAAATAAGCTAAAGATTCTTACGCAAATAACACAAGCATTAATTGAGAGTCAGGTGAACTACTGTTCTGTGGTCTGGGGAAATGCATCATCAAGTTAGGAGGTAGAATGCAGAATGTACAGAACAAAGCAGCAAGGATTGTTTTAAGGTGGAGATATGGTTCTTCTGTTGCAGTCATGCACAGTGTTCTTTGTTGGTCATCAATCGATAAGATAATTGAAAAAAACATGCTTATTTTATTTCATAATATACACCATTTAAAACAGCCAAATTCTATTCACAACGGTATTCAGTTGGTAAGAGACAGACATTCAGTAAATACTAGGAATAGATTGTCCACCATCTGTGTTATCCAGACAGAAAAGAGAAATAGGCAAAATAACATTTCAATTTCGATTTAAACCATTTAAATATAATACATAGGAAAGTTGTGCTGGACTATGGTAGATGAAGAATCAATATCTTCTTAGACTGAGTATTTATTGGGTCAATATGTTAGTGTGTTATGTCTGTTTGTAATAGTGTGTTATATGTGAAAATGTGTTCGTATTATAAATTGTATTGTAAAGTTTAAGGACTCTTGGAAGATTAGTCTAAATGAGGACTAAAATAGATCCAAATCCAAATCTACTGTACAGACTTATACCTGCACTGGGCCAATGATTGTTTATTCTACAGTTTTCATTGTGGCTACTACCAGATTTAGACAATGTACTGTATGATACATCATCTACACAGAGCCTGAATGTTGGAACATTCATAATGCCTACCTTGAGTCAGAGTATTGTATGCGGTGTTCAACTATTCCTACACTGTCTGTATAGTTAGGAATAATTCCAACTGGCGAAATCCCATGTCTTACTCTTCTCAAAAACGGAAAATGCAAATTCGGTATAGCTGAAAATATATTTAGACTTTTCTGTTATGGGTATGAATGTGTTTCATCTTGGGATGCCTGTGTGTATGAAATATGATCTGGTTATGGCTGTTTTGGTTCTGGAAGTGTGGGAGTTGTTTAGGTATGTTTGATGGAGTGTTTATAGTGTACTGTATGATAGTTCCCACTAGGGCTGTGAGAGAGGGGAGTATATCTCTTTGTACAGACAAGACAGGCTTTGCTGTCAAGTGAATAGTATCATGAAAAAGTATGAGAAATCTTAGCATTTCTCTGTTTTAGCTGCTCCAATTTGGTCAGTTACATCTGAGAAAAACATCTATATTTGGCTTTGTTCAACAGTTCAACAGAGGGAGGGAGGGAGAGATACACATTTTGATGTAACCTTTATTTTAACAGGGAAGACATATTGAGACCTATTGAGACTGAGAGAGCGAGAGACAGAGAGCGAGAGACAGAGAGCGAGAGACAGAGAGCGAGAGACAGAGAGCGAGAGACAGAGAGCGAGAGACAGAGAGCGAGAGACAGAGAGCGAGAGACAGAGCGAGAGACAGACAGAGAGAGCGAGAGACCGAGAGAGCGAGAGACAGAGAGAGCGAGAGACAGAGAGAGCGAGAGACAGAGAGAGCGAGAGACAGAGAGAGCGAGAGACAGAGAGAGCGAGAGACTGAGAGAGCGAGAGACTGAGAGAGCGAGAGACTGAGAGAGCGAGAGACTGAGAGAGCGAGAGACTGAGAGAGCGAGAGACTGAGAGAGCAAGAGACTGAGCTTATAGAGCATAAGCCCCAAAGATACAAGCTGCACCGCCTCCCAAAACAAAATCCTCATTGTATTTTCTCTGTTTATTTCATTATTTTGCTCTATCTGTGTTTCTCTGTAAATAGGACAGACAGTGGAAGTGAAGTGGCATGTCTCTATTGCTGCTGCAGTAGTTAGTTAGTGGTGGACGTCACTGGGTTCCGTGCCTCCTATAGAACATAAAAGCGGTATGGAGGAGGGTCTAGTTTTACATGTCAGTGTCAGGCGAATCACAGTGGGGTTTGACTTTGTTGGCTACTAAAGTACATCTTTAATGGGATGTTTTTTCTAAGGCTCTATTAGGGCTGACCCCAATTATTAGACTGGTCGATTGTTTAGTCGACAGGCTGTTGGTTGACCAAGTTATTTTTTTTGTCGAGCAGTAGCATATATATATATATATATATATATATATATATATATATATATATATATATATAATATAAAAAAATATATATATATACAGTGGGGCAAAAAATTATTTAGTCAACCACCAATTGTGCAAGTTCTCCCACTTAAAAAGATGAGAGAGGCCTGTAATTTTCATCATAGGTACACTTCAACTATGACAGACAAAATGAGAGAAAAAAAATCCAGAAAATCACACTGTAGGATTTTAATGAATTTATTTGCAAATTATGGTGGAAAATAAGTATTTGGTCACCTACAAACAAGCAAGATTTCTGTCTCTCACAGACCTGTAACTTCTTCTTTAAGAGGCTCCTCTGTCCTCCACTCGTTACCTGTGTTAATGGCACCTGTTTGAACTTGTTATCAGTATAAAAGACACATGTCCACAACCTCAAACAGTCACACTCCAAACTCCACTATGGCCAAGACCAAAGAGTTGTCAAAGGACACCAGAAACAAAATTGTAGACCTGCACCAGGCTGGAAAGACTGAATCTGCAATAGGTAAGCAGCTTGGTTTGAAGAAATCAACTGTGGGAGCAATTATTAGGAAATGGAAGACATACAAGACCACTGATCCTTCGATCTGGGGCTCCACGCAAGATCTCACCCCGTGGGGTCAAAATTATCACAAGAACGGTGAGCAAAAATCCCAGAACCACACGGGGGGACCTAGTGAATGACCTGCAGAGAGCAGGGACCAAAGTAACAAAGCCTACCATCAGTAACACACTACGCCACCAGGGACTCAAATCCTGCAGTGCCAGACGTGTCCCCCTGCTTAAGGCAGTACATGTCCAGGGCCGTCTGAAGTTTGCTAGAGAGCATTTGGATGATCCAGAAGAAGATTGGGAGAATGTCATATGGTCAGATGAAACCAAAATATAACTTTTTGGTAAAAACTCAACTCGTCATGTTTGGAGGACAAAGAATGCTGAGTTGCATCCAAAGAACACCATACCTACTGTGAAGCATGGGGGTGGAAACATCATGCTTTGGGGCTGTTTTTCTGCAAAGGGACCAGGACGACTGATCCGTGTAAAGGAAAGAATAAATGGGGCCATGTATCGGGAGATTTTGAGTGAAAACCTCCTTCCATCAGCAAGGGCATTGAAGATGAAACGTGGCTGGGTCTTTCAGCATGACAATGATCCCAAACACACCGCCCAGGCAACAAAGGAGTGGCTTCATAAGAAGCATTTCAAGGTCCTGGAGTGGCCTAGCCAGTTTCCAGATCTCAACCCCATAGAAAATCTTTGGAGGGAGTTGAAAGTCCAAAACATCACTGGCCCCAAACATCACTGCTCTAGAGGAGATCTGCATGGAGGAATGGGCCAAAATACCAGCAACAGTGTGTGAAAACCTTGTGAAGACTTACAGAAAACGTTTGACCTCTGTCATTGCCAACAAAGGGTATATAACAAAGTATTGAGATAAACTTTTGTTATTGACCAAATACTTATTTTCCACCATAATTTGCAAATAAATTCATTAAAAATCCTACAATGTGATTTTCTGGATTGTATTTCTCATTTTGTCTGTCATAGTTGAAGTGTACCTATGATGAAAATGACAGGCCTCTCTCATATTTTTAAGTGGGAGAACTTGCACAGTTGGTGGCTGACTAAATACTTTTTTGCCCCACTGTATGTGCTACTGCTCGACAAAAAATATATATATACAGTCCCAGTCAAAAGTTTGGACACCTTCTCATTCAAGGGTTTTTCTTTATTTTTTACTATTTTCTACATTGTAAAATTGTGAAGACATCAAAACTATGAAATAACGTATATTGAATCATGTTGTAACCAAAATAGTGTTAACCAAATCAAAATATATTTTTGATTATTCAAAGTATCCACCCTTTGCCTTGATGACAGCTTTGCACACTCTTGACATTCTCTCAACCAGTTTCACCTGGAATGCTTTTCCAACTGTCTTGAATGAGTTCCCACATATATGCTGAGCACTTCTTGGCTGCTTTTCCTTCACTCTGCGGTCCAACTCAAGCCAAACCATCTCAATTGGGTTGAGGTTGGGTGATTGTGGAGGCCAGGTCATCTGATGCAGCACTCCATCACTCTCCTTCTTGGTCAAATAGCCCTTACACAGCCTGGGGGTGTGTTGGGTCATTGTCCTGTTGAAAAACAAATGATAGTCCCACTAAGTGCAAACCAGATGGGATGGCATAGAATGCTATGGTAGCCATGCTGATTAAGTGTGCCTTGAATTCTAAATAAATCACAGACAGTGTCACCAGCAAAGTACCATCACACCACCACCTCCATGCTTCACGGGGTGAACCCCACATGCGGAGATCATCCGTTCAAGGCGGTTGGAACAAAAAAATCTCAAATTTGGACTCCAGACCAAGGGACAGATTTCCACTGGTCTAATGTCCATTGCTTGTTTTTCTTGGCCCAAGCAAGTCTCTCCTTATTAGTGGTGTCCTTTTAGTAGTGGTTTCTTTGCAGCAATTAGACCATGAAGGCCTGATTCACAGTCTCCTCTGAGCAGTTGCTGTTGAGATGTCTTTTACTTGAACTCTATGAAGCATTTATTTGGGCTGCAATCTGAGGCCGGTAACTCTAATGAACGTATCCTCTGCAGCAGAGGTAACTTTGGGTCTTCCTTTCCTGTGACAATCCTCAATAGAGACAGTTTCATCATAGGTTTGAGAGTTTTTGCGACTGCACTTCAAGAAACTTAAAAAGTTCTTGAAATGTTCCGTATTGACTGACCTTCAAGTCTTAAAGTAATGATGGACTGTCATTTATCTTTGCTTATTCGACCTGTTCTTGCCTTAATATGGACTTGGTCTTTTCCCAAATAGGTCTATCTTCTATATACCACCCCTACCAGTGCTCCCAAGTGGCGCAGCGGTCTAAGTCACTACAGACCCTTGTTCGATTCCAGGCAGTATCACAACCGTCCGTAATTGGGAGTCCCATAGGGCAGCACACAATTGGCCCAGCGTTGTTAGGGTTTGGGTGGGGTAGCCGTCATTTGTAAATAAGAATTTGTTTTTAACTGACTTGAACAAAGGTTTAACTTTTTTTTTTATTATAAAAAATTCATACCTTGTCACAACACAACTGATTAGCTCAAACACATTAAGGAAAGATATTCCACCAACAATTTTTTACTTTTTTTTTACCCCTTTTTTCTCCCCAATTTCGTGGTATCCAATTGGTAGTTTGTCTTCTCTCATCGCTGCAACTCCCGTACGGACTCGTCGAGGGCCGTGCGTCCTCCTAACACAACCCAACAAAGCTGCACTGCTTCTTGACACAATTCCCACTTAACGGAAGCCAGCCGCACCAATGTGTCTGAGGAAACACCAAACCCAGAATCCTTAGTGGCACAGCTAGCACTGCAATAATGAACTTTTAACAAGACACACCTGTTGTGCAAAGCTGTCATCAAGGCACAGGGTGGCTACTTTGAAGAATCTCAAATATAAAATATATTTAACACTTTTTTGGTTACTACATGATTCCATGTGTTATTTAATAGTTTTGATGTATTCACTATTATTCTGCAATCTAGAAAATAGTAAAATAATAATAATAATAATAACCTTGAATAAGGCGTGTCCCAACTTTTGACGGGTTCTGTATGTCAACAATCCTTCCTCCAAAGATCCCTTCTATGGATAACATTTTATGGAAATCACCAAAATCATGGTATTTTTTTTATCCTCATTTCTTGAGGAATTTCTCTCTCTCTGTCCTTTTCAGACATTCACTCTCCCGCAGTCTTTCAAAACTTTCATGGAGGAAGGAACTTTTTGTTTACCTACAGTGAAATACAGTTCCCTTTCCCACGACTACTTGTTGTTTTACCTCAGTACAATAATGTACTTAGACTCATAACGGCACAAGAGAAGTTTGTTCTCATTATAATTTCTATGCCCCAGGTTACCTTGACCTGAGTGCTCTGAAACATTGTCCTACCCTCTGCACTCCCTTGGATTGCTCAGAATGAATAACTATAAACACATTCCCAGTCACATCATTTTCATCTTATCATTGTATCCCCAAGTTTTCTGGTCAGCATATATGCAGAAGCTAACAGTCATGATTTAAACATTGACTTGCTGTAATCATTCAAACTATATCTGCCTAATGTTGCTCTTGAGTGTGCAATAGGTTTATATTCAATGCTGTTTTGCCCTCTGCAAGCATCAAATTATGTGACTGACTGTCACTCCTCTCTGGCTAACCCAAGGTCACTGACCTTTGGGTTAGGTGAGGACACCAGTCTTGACCCTTTTGCCACATGAGAGTATGGTAATTAGTCATAAGCAGAACGGTCCAAGAAGATGTTGCATCATTCAGATATGGCCCAGAGCTACGGGCCTTATTCAGTCCTGTCAGTCTCCTGTCTGACTGGCTGACTCACTGTTTTGTGTGTTGTGCATCATTGTGAGATGACTGACAGTGTTTTCCTCTTTCCCCCCCTCTCCTCTCTCTTTCTTTCTCCTCCATTTGTTTTCTTTGACCATGGTAGCCTGCAAGTGCAACGGACATGCCAATCTGTGCCAGGTGTCGACAGGGAAATGCTACTGCCAAACCAAGGGAATCAAGGGAGACCAGTGCCAGCTGTGAGTACAATGTTTTATGCCTTAATGTACAGTTAATGTTTGTTAACTTTTTTGCATCATTCCACTACGAGACATATACTGAAGAAAATGAAGGTTCTTAAATGCTTGTTCCTCAACTCTTTTAAGGTTTCTTGGAGAACTCTTACCAAATAAATAACCTTTGAGTTAAGTGTGGGGTTCTTGACATGGCATCTACTGTTCATCAGACAATCTGAAAGGCCCATTTTGGTACTTAATGCAGGAAAAAATCTATGTATATTGTTTTCTAATTCTTGTAGAAATATGATGGTTTACACATTTATGCATTGGATGGTTGTCTCATCGAGCAGGTTCCTGCCTATAAATATCTTGGCTTTTGGATTGACAAAAATGTGACGTTTAAAAAACATACGGATGAGCTAGTTAAGAAGCTGAGATTTAAAGTAGGCTTCTTTTATAGAAGTAGATCATGAGAAGAAACCTGCACACTTCCTGCTAGTATCACTGCTCTTGCTAGTATCACTTCTCTTTATTAAACTTTACGTAAAGCTTTCTTGTTTTTTCTCTCGTGTTATTCAATTGTTGCCATGCACCTGCAACAAAGATAGCTCAGATGTGTGAGTGCCTTTTGAATATAGAAATAGATCACGCCTCTCCCTAAACAGCAGGAAACAGTTTGTACAGGCAAACTTCCTGCCAGCTCTACTTTAAAACCCTTGGATTCTGTGTACCATAGTGCGCTTCTTTTTATCACAGGTGACAGGTTTAATACTCATCACTACAAACAGTCATGAGTGGGTACTGGTAAATTCACTGGAAAGGTACATTTACATTGTAGTCATTTAGCAGATGCTCTTATCCAGAGCGACTTATAGTTAGTGCACTCATCTTCAGATAGCTAGGTGGGACAACCACATATCACAGGCATAGAAACTACATGTTTCCTGAATAACGTAGCTATCAGTAGAGTCAGAGCTAGAAGGGGGGACGGGGGGACGACAGAGTGCTGGGGTTGGGGTGTAGAGGTAGAGCATAGGGAGGGGCATGTCCTCTTGCTGCTCCGTAGGCAAGAACCGTGGTCTTGTAGTGGATGCGAGCTTTGACTAGAAGGCAGTGGAGTGTGCAGAGGAGCGGGGTGACATGTGAGAACTTGGGAAGGTTGAAAGCTAGGCGGCTGCAGCGTTCTGGATAAGTAGGGGTTTGATGGCACAAGTGGGGAGCCCAGCCTACAGTGAGTTGCAGTAGTCCAGATGGGAGAGGATAAGTGCCTGGATTAGGACCTGCGCCGCCTCCTGTGTGAGGTAGTGTCGTACTCTACGGATGTTGTAGAGCATGAGCCTGCAGGAGCAGATCACTGCTTTGATGTTTGCAAAGAACGACAGGGTGTTGTCCGGGTTCATGCCAAGGTTCTTTGCACTCTGGGAGGGCAACGCTGTGGAGTTGTCAACCATGATGGAGAGGTCTTTGAGCGGGCAGGCCTTCCGGGAGGAAGAGCAGTTCCGTCTTGTTGAGGTGGTGGGCCGACGTTCAAGTTGAGATATCTGCCAGGCACACAGCGATGCGTGTCGCCACCTGGGTGTCAGTAGGGGGGAAGGAGAAAGGTAGTTGAGTATCATCCACATGGCAATGATAGGAGAGACCATGTGAGGATATGACAGAGCCAAGTGAGGGCCTCGAACCGAACCCTGGAGGACACAAGTAGTGAGAGTATGTGGTGCAGGCACCCTGGGAAATATGCAAATAAGGTTTAAAACCCTACAGCAGGGCTATTCATTTCTGATTCTGGTTTTGGACTTTTGTATGGTTCTTCAAAGAGACCCATCAAATGGTTCCCCTATGGCATCGCTCTCAATAACCTTATTGGGTGTAGGATGATTCTAGCTCCTACAATGTCAATGGTATATCCCACTAGTTGGGGATGAGTTGTGGGGCTGTACCCTCTCTGAACCCCCTTGCAGTGTCAGCAATTTGGCCCTTTGTTAATGTGCGTTTGGGGCCTTAGCCAAGGCTTTAATACCAGTAATGGGGTTGGCACAGGGGGCGCAGCACCCAGTGTGTTTGTTTGTGCCATCAGAGTGCCAGGCTGGCCCTGTGCTGCACTATAATACCCCTAAGTGCTTTCACCGGTGCGGTAAAGGCAGGGTGAAAAATGCTGCATCAATAAATCCTGGAGTGGAGAAGTGCACTGCTGTCACTGGTACTGTTATGTTCTAATGAGGCCTGCTCAACTCTGGAGGGCTCCTGTGTGCACAGGTGCGCGTGTTTGAGTTTGCATGCAGGTGTCCGAGGGATTGACAGATTTATTAAGAGAATGAGAGTGCATGCATATATTGTGTATTATCCTCTCTCTGTGAATGCCAAGTCATTTGTGCACATGGATTTTGCAGCGGTGTCTTTTTAATGCTTTGAGTACGAGTGAGAAGGTTTTGTTTTCCTAAAGGGACATCTCTCTGTCATTACCATTTGACCGCTGCTCCTTTTACAGGACTATCAAGCACTTTCCTGCACGCGCGCATTCACACTCGAAAAACAGCATTTGGTCTCAGCTATAAAGTACCTGTCACATTAGAGCAAGCCTCATTTCATACCGCACACACATTATTACCATGTGACTGTCGTGAGTTACACAACTGACCAAGGGGATGATGACTGTACGTTCTACGTATAAACACAAGCTTTTTTCTTTCCATGTCAAGCAGAGCACTAACACAGGCTGATTTGTGTGTTTTTGTTTTATGAATAGATTGCAATTTCAATTAGATTTAAAAAGATTTTTACATCAAGGAAACAACAAATGTAAACCGCTGATTTTAGATATATATTTGTTTGTTCTGATAAACATGTTTAGCCTGCTGAGATGAGGGTAAATTAGGAATAGTAGAAGTTGATTGAGGTGTTTCTGATGTTCAAAGTTCAGATCATCAAAAATATCTGTGCAGTTAGATTTTTCTGCCCACACTATAAATGACCTATTCAATCTAAACCATATTGGTTGTTTACAGTAGCTTCATGACTCCTATGTTACCGGTATGAAACTTGGCCACAGAAAAAGAGATTCAACGTGAGATTGATTAAACCATGCATGGCACAACTGTTGTTTTTGACCCGCAAAACTCGGAATGACACTCAAATCGAAAAAGTTTGGGAATGGTGAACGTGGACGGTCACTGTTTTCCACAAATTTTGACATTTGTCAGCAACTTGGGAAAATAATTTCCCTCATCCCCGCTTTCCCATATTCATTAGTCGTCCTACACTCAGTCTTGAAGTGTTGTGAGTGGGAGCAGTTGACTTCCTGCGTGTATTTCTATTTGTTCCCTGCACTGCCTGCGCTGTGCGACTCCTTGATTTGTCACGTACGCTTCCCATCAAATGCTTTCGCCGTCAAAACTATTATTTATTTTTTCCAGAGAGCTTTCTCAAAATGGCTGTGTGTAATGGAAGACATTTATTTGCCATTTTGATTATGAACGATCGATTTCCCCTGGGCTGGCGGTAAGGCCCCCGTCCCTCTGCTTCAGCAGATGTGCACACTCTGACTGGCTGCAATAAAGGAACCATTAGCAAGAGCATGGTTCCTCTGAGAATGCCAGACTGAAACTGTTTGTGTGTGTGTGTGTGTGTGGTGCTTGAGAGTGTGGTTTTACTTGTGTGTGCTTGTGATGTATTAGTTTATCTTTGTAGATGTGAGTGTGTGTGTTTGTCAGCCTTATCTGTCTGTGTGTGTGTGTGTGTGTCTGTGTCTGTGTCTGTGTCTGTGTTATGTTCTCTGAAATGTCAAATAAGAGTAAGCAAGGCCAGGAGTGGTTGTGTTATTCATTCTCTGGGGGGGCCGTTTGTCCTTTGCTCCAGCGTTGGCTCACAGTGCCTTTGTCTGCTTAGATCTGCAGTGTGGACATCAAGCGTGCTGGCCCACTGTACAAAGGCTACACACGAACACACACACACGAACACGAACGAGCTGGGGCACATACACATATTTTACACTCTTCTCCAAATGTATTAGGACATTGAAGCAAAAGCTAAATATTTGGATCTATGCTCCAGCATTTTAGTACAGAATGTAAGGTTTTATTTGAGGTTATTTTCATACATATTTGTTTTACCATTTAGAAATGAAAACATTTTATGTACAGTTGAAGTCAGAAGTTTACATACACTTAGGTTGGAATCATTAAATCACTTGTATTTCAACCAATCCACAAATTTCTTGTTAATGATCTATAGTTTTGGCAAGTCAGTTAGGACATCTACTTTGTGCATGACACGAGTCATTTTTCCAACAATTGTTTACATACAGATTATTTCACTTATAATTCACTGTATCACAATTCCAGTGGGTCAGAGGTTTACATACACAAAGTTGACTGTGCCTTTAGACATTTGGAAGGAGACGTGTTATGTCTCCTAGAGATGAATGTACTTTGGTGCGAAAAGTGCAAATCAATCCCAGAACAACAGCAAAGGACCTTGTGAAGGTGCTGGAGGAAACGGGTACAAATGTATCTATATTCACAGTAAATCGAGTCCTATATCGACATAACCTTAAAGGCCGCTCAGCAAGGAAGAAGCCACTGCTTCAAAACCGGCATAAAAAGAGACTACAGACTACGGTTTGCAACTGCACACGGGGACAAAGATTGTCGTTTTTGGAGAAATGTCCTCTGGTCTGATGAAACAAAAAATAGAACTGTTTGGCCATAATGACCATCGTTATGTTTGGAGGAAAAGGCTTGCAAGCTGAAGAACACCATCCCAACCGTGAAGCACGGGGGTGGCAGCATCATGTTGTGGGAGTGCTTTGCTGCAGGAGGGATTGGTACACTTCACAAAATAGATGGCATCATGAGGATTTTTACTAGAATTAAATGTCAGGAATTGTGAAAAACTGAGTTTAAATGTATTTGGCTAAGGTGTATGTACACTTCTGACTTCAACTGTATCTAGTCCACCCATTTGAAGAAGTCATAAGTATTTGGAAAAATTCACATATAGTGTATTGAAATAGTCCAAAGTTGAGTATTTGGTCCCATATTCCTTGCACAACTTGTTGGATGTATTAGTGGTTTGTTTTGGTTCTGTTTTGGATTATGTTCTGTCCAATAGAAACTGAATGGTGAATAATGTCTTGTGCCATTTTGGAGTCACTTTTGTTGTAAGTAAGAATAGAAGATGTTTCTGAACATTTCTATATTCACGTGGATGCTACCATGATTATGGATAATCATGAATGCATCATGACTAATGATGAGTGAGAAGGTTAGAGGCAAAAATATGATACCCCGAAAAATGCTACCCCTCCCATGTTATTGGTAATGGTTAGAGTTTAGCTTGTTTTGTTGTAGCCTCTGAACGGCATCTCACTTATCGTTGTTCATGATTCATTCATGATTTTTCTTAGTCATGGCATTATCAGGTTCAATTTTGAAGTGTTTTTAAACAACAAATTGACCGATGTCAGTTCAATTATTTGAATTCCCTTTAATTCGTTTTTTTCCCCTGTGAGCTCAATGTGCAGTTTCTCTACAAATACATCAGATCAAGCCTGCACTGTGCGATAGTTGTAGGGAGTTTCCAACAGACCAATATTCAACATAGTTTAGTGCAGAACATGTGGTAATTAACTACAATGACCAAAATGCATTGCTCGCCCGTTTAAACTTGTCTGGTCTGTGCTGAGCACTGAGCTATAATAAGAATGGTGTGGAGCAGACACGGTGACTGAGAAGAGACACCGGTGTGGAGCAGACACGGTGACTGAGAAGAGACAACAGTGTGGAGCAGACACGGTGACTGAGAAGAGACAACGGTGTGGAGCAGACACGGTGACTGAGAAGAGACAACGTTGTGGAGCAGACACGGTGACTGAGAAGAGACAACGGTGTGGAGAAGACACGGTGACTGAGAAGAGACAACGGTGTGGAGCAGACACGGTGACTGAGAAGAGACAACGGTGTGGAGCAGACACGGTGACTGAGAAGAGACAACGGTGTGGAGCAGACACGGTGACTGAGAAGAGACAACGGTGTGGAGCAGACACGGTGACTGAGAAGAGACAACGGTGTGGAGCAGACACGGTGACTGAGAAGAGACAACGGTGTGGAGCAGACACGGTGACTGAGAAGAGACAACGGTGTGGAGCAGACACGGTGACTGAGATGAGACAACGGTGTGGAGCAGACACGGTGACTGAGAAGAGACAACGGTGTGGAACAGACTCGGTGACTGAGGTGAGACAACGGCGTGGAGCAGACACGGTGACTGAGAAGAGACAACGGTGTGGAGCAGACACGGTGACTGAGAAGAGACAACTGTGTGGAGCAGACACGGTGACTGAGAAGAGACAACGGTGTGGAGCAGACACGGTGACTGAGAAGAGACAACGGTGTGGAGCAGACACGGTGACTGAGAAGAGACAACGGTGTGGAGCAGACACGGTGACTGAGAAGAGACAACGGTGTGGAGCAGACACGGTGACTGAGAAGAGACAATGGTGTGCAGCAGACACGGTGACTGAGAAGAGAATGCGAGATCGAGAGGGATAGAAAACAGTTGCTTCGTGAGCCTGAAAATTCATGATCTAAGTGATTGATAGTTGGTATTCAGCAGTCATAAAAGTATGCCTTATTTACTTTTTAATAACTCCTAAAATAGTGATTTTTGTCAGACAGCAGCAGAGCTTTATAGATGAGATGATGACTTGGAATTAAATTATAGTCATCAAATAAAAAATATTTTATTAAAGTAATGTGAATGAATTATGATTAATAAGTGATAAGCAGTAAAGGCCAGTCACTACCATCACTGTGTTATTGTTTTACAGCATTCAACCCACATAATGCATAGTGCATTTAGGGTTCTATGTTCGGTTGGCGTTAAGGAGGTTAGTGTCAAACGCACATTAGTTTGCAATTTTGTCATGTAAAAACTGTCGCACTGGCATTTTCCAGCCTTAACGCCAGGTTTGGCAATTTACTTGTCTTATGGGCCTCCCAAGTGGTGCAGCGGTCTAAGACACTGCGTCTCCGTGCTAGAGGCGTCAATACAGACCCTGGTTCGATTCCAGGCTGTATCATCGGGCAAACCCTGGGTTAGGGTTTGGCCGGTGTAGACCATCATTGTAAATAAGAATTTGTTCTTAACTGACTTGCCTAGTTAAATAAAGATTAAATAAAATAAATAAATGCAATTATATCAATCAAACATAAAACAGTAATTGTCTTTCCCCATTTTGTTTTATTTGGTTAAAAACTAAGCATAGCCTCCCCTCCGCTCAATGAAGGCAGTTTTATTTTTGTCCTGCCAAATGAAATCAAGTATGCTAGTCAAGACCGTTGATAATGTGTTTAGCTTGTGAGACCTCTTGGAAATGAATCTTAATCATCAAAGCTTTATTAAAACCTCAAGTTTGAGAGGAGCAAAAGTGAGCTGACATTCCCTTTTTATCTACAGTGCATTCGGGAAGTATTTAGTCCCCTTGACATGTTGTTACGTTACAGCCTTATTCTAAAATGTATTACATTTTATTTTTTTTCTCATCAATCTACACACAATACCCCATAATGACAAAGCAAAAATACGTTTTTTTGAAATCTTTGCTAATTTATTAAAAATAAGCAACTGAAATATCACATTTATATTAGTATTCAGACCCTTTACTCTGAAGCACTTTTGGCAGCGGGTACAGCCTTGAGTCTTCTTGGGTATGACGCTGCACGCTTGCCACACCTGTATTTGGGAAGTTTCTCCCATTCTTATCTGCAGATCCTCACAAGATCTGTCAGGTTGGATGGGGAGCGTTGCTGCACAGCTATTTTCAACTCTCTCCAGAGATGTTCGATCGGGTTCAAGTCCGGGCTCTGGCTGGGACACTCAAGGACATTCAGAGACTTGTCCTGAAGCCACTCCTGCGTTGTCTTGGCTGTGTGCTTAGGGTTGTTGTCCCGTTGGAAGGTGAATCTTCACCCCAGTCTGAGGTTCTGAGCACTTTGGACCAGGTTTTCATCAAGGATCTCTCTGTACTTATAGACGTCTATGTTTGGACCAAATCGAGGCTGGTCCACGAAAAGACCACATACTTTTTCTACCATATCCTATATCTGCTACATGATTTATGATTATTTCTTTGACTGAATGTTCTAAAGCCTTTATTGCAGCAAAGCAAATATTAAAAACAGCCAAATTTGTGAAATTGTTTACTTGACATGTTGCTGCGTGAGATTTGGTGCTTACGGAATCGGTATGCTATTAAACGAACACTCAAACAGGCAATCGAAGCAGGATCTGACTTTGTTTATGTAGAAATATTGATGATTTATAAAGATTTTAAAGCCAAGCACATTTAACAGTTAAGCTATTGATTATAGATCTAATTAAGTTCGGGTTTTCTCTCTCCTCACTTTTTTTTGACAATAAGCCAAGGGCTATTTTCTCATCTCCTCATTCTGCTGCTGCCTCCGGCATTGTTCTCAACACCAATATGCTGGTTAACTTTGCTATTATGCACATAGCAACATAATCTAGGAAAAGGCGCCAATTCCTGCTCGACTAAAGAGATCTCGGTCGACCAACAGCCTATTGACCAAACAATCGACTAGTCAACTAAATGGGGTCAGCCCTAACCTACACACAATACCGCCCTAACCTACACACAATACCGCCCTGACCTACACACAATACCGCCCTAACCTACACACAATACCGCCCTAACCTACACACAATAAGCGAAAACAAATTAAGAACAGAAATACCTTTTTTTACATAAGTATTCAGAGCCTTTGCTATGAGACTCAAAGTTGCGGTCAGGTGCATCCTGTTTTCATTGATCATTCTTGAGGTGTTTCTACAACTTGATCGAGTCCACCTGTGGTAAATCTAATTGATTGGCCATGATTTGCAAAGGCAAACACCTGTCTATATATGGTCCCACACTATAGGAAAGATTGTTTGGTATAGTTTATAAACCTGGGAACCAAGCTGGAGATATCACTGTGGCCCTATCACTTGGACATGTATCTTCACGCCTAGAATAAAAACCTCCAGGCTTTTGTCATAATTTTCTATTTATTGGGAAAAAATGCAGAATTATGTGACATGGGGAAGTTTGGGAAAAAAACTAATCCCGTCCGAATCATTCTTTGGAATAACTGACATTCTGGAGGAATAATTACAACCATCAGACCAGCTCAGTGAATATAGTTGATTTGATTAAACACATAGGATGTGTCAATATATGGAGAAAAAAATTGTAATTTAAAAATGTCAACCAATCGATTGGTTGAAAGAACAGACAACTCTTGGTGAACCGAGATCTTTTTTTAGTTAGGGACAGCCATAGTGTAGATTTATAAAGGGAAAAAAATGTTGAATCCATTTTAGAATAAGGCTGTAACGTAAAAAAATGTGGACAGAGTGAAGGGGTCTGAATACTTTCGAATGCACTGTAGGTATGTATGCTGTTTCTGTTACAAGCATTTCACTACACCCGCAAAGACATCTGCTTAACACGTGTATGTGACCAATATTGATTTTATAAAAATGTATTGTAGGCAGGCCTACATTATTTTAGCCATGCTTTGGATGTGTGTAAAAACTCCTCCATGATGTAGCCCACGTGTCCATACCCATCATGATACAAGAGAACCTTGTATTTAGAAGTTATTTTCCTCAAACAATTATTTGTTTTTTCTGTTTCATATTTTTAAATCCCAAGCCTCAAAACTTGAGACATCTGTTGCCTTGTGACAAAACTGCACATTTTGTCCCCAGGACAAGGTGCACCTGTGTAATGATCATGCTGTTTAGTCAGCTTCTTGATATGCCACACCTGTCAGGTGGATGGAATATCTTGGCAAAGGAGAAATGCTCACTAACAGGGATATAAAACATTTGTCCACAACATTTGAGAGAAATAACCTTTTTGTGGTTATGGAACATTTCTGGGATATTTTGTTTCAGCACATGAAACATGGGATCAACACTTTACATTGTGTTTATATGTTTGTTCAGTGTAGGTACTGTACATTAAGTGCTTTCATTTCTAAACGGTTAAACAGATACTGTATGTATAAAAATACACTCAAATAAAAGGTGACATTCTCTACTGTCACCTCATATGAAACATTTCATCTCAAATCCAAAATGCTGGAGTATAGGGCCAAAATTAACTGTCCAAATACATAAGAAGGAGAGTGTAAATATAATTAATTGTGTCCTTCCTTCATTTCCACTTGCAAGATGAAAAAGAGAGAAAAAAGGACCCATGCAGGTCCACTCGCACACATTACTCTCTCTCTGTCTCTCTCTCTCTCTCTCTCTGTCTCTCTGTCTCTCTCTGTCTCTCTCTCTCTGTCTCCTTCTCTCTCTCTGTCTCTCTGTCTCTCTCTGTCTCTCTGTCTCTCTCTGTCTCTCTCTCTCTGTCTCCTTCTCTCTCTCTGTCTCTCTCTGTCTCTCTCTGTCTCTCTCTCTGTCTCTCTCTCTGTCTCACTCTCTGTCTCACAAACAGATTGTTGTGCTGTATTTTGTCTCTGCACCGTTGCCTATGTCTGATTGCCAGGAGCTGGGCACATGGTGCGAGGCGGGACGCATGATTGGTTTCCAGTCACACGTAGAGCAGGGGAATAAGGTATGAAGCCTGATGCTGTGTGTGTGGGTTCAGTGGTCAGTGTCCAGGTTGGGAGGTCATGGGGTGAGGTTAGTGGGTTATGTAGTTACTGTAGGGTCATTGTAGTGGCAGGGGAGGGCTGTGGATCTAGGCCACACAGCCAAATTGGAACAAGAAGGAAAGAAATCCAATTCATATTCTTATCTCAACACCTGTCACACAGCAAGATGCTTTTCAACCTCTGGAGTGCTTCCCTGTTTTCAATTTCAGTGTGTGTGCGTGCTTGCATGTGCAGATATGTGTGTGTGTCAGGGTTTCCGTTAAGAAAGTGTGGCGCCAGACATTTGACCGGCAGCATTTTAATTTACCGGAAGTGTAAGACATTTACTGGGACCATATGCATTGTGTGTCCACCCACTGTTCTCAGAATGACAGAAATACCATTCAGCTTAAGGTAATTCATCTTAACAAAACATGCAACTCTGATGCCGCAGCATGCGATTTGAAGATTAAAATCATTCAGAATAGGCTACTACACCAGAAAGCATGATTTGGCCACAGAGGATCATTAGCTTCTTAAGAAAAAAAATGGTGGATCGTTTTAAATCGCATTGCCTAGGTTACAGTCGGAAGGGCCCGTAATTTTGGGCAGAGCGCGCAGAAAATACCAAGTAGATGATTGAGTTGCGACTGTCAGTGAAAAGCAGAGAGACCCAGCCAGGCAAACAGCAATATTTAAAAATTCAATAGCGGAAAAAAAGTTTGGAAAACTAACGACTATTGCTGTAAAGAGAAGACAATGAAAAGACTCCAATTTGTCTTACTTCTCAAAATTCTGAACTTAATTGATTGGAAAGTATTGGCACCAGCGGAGAACTTCGACCATATCCCCGTTGCGTGTGCATATTCACGGTCTTTATCATTAGGTCACTGCCACTTTGTTTGTTTTTGGACAATAATTTCCCCCTCCAGGTTAGATGTATTTGTCTCCCCTTTTTCGTAGGCCGATGATATGAATCAGACAGTGTTGTTTTTATTGATCTGTTTGTCGGTGTCAGCAGAGTAGGCTACCCTGTAATTTTTGTCATAGATGAAAAAATATTCAGCTAATGTCTCCGAATAAAGTGTAGTAGAATTGCATGAAATGTGTCTAATAAAGGCCACATTTTCCTGTGCAAAGAAAGGAGAAGAAATGTAGGTTTTCTGATCTGATGCCAAGGTAGCCTAGTGGTTAGAGCGTTGGACTAGTAACCGGAAGGTTGCGAGTTCAAACCCCCGAGCTGACAAGGTACAAATCTGTCGTTCTGCCCCTGAACAAGGCAGTTAACCCACTGTTCCTAGGCCGTCATTGAAAATAAGAATTTGTTCTTAACTGACTTGCCTAGTTAAATAAAGGTTAAAAAATAAATAAATAAAAAAACACTACGTGGTGCAGTCTTTTTTGAGAACAGTGATTGTATAACGCAATCTGAAAGTATTCAGACCCCTTTGACTTTTTCCACATTTTGTTACGTTACAGCCTTATTCTAAAATGTATAAAAATAAAACACAAATCTTATTAATCCACACACACTACCTAATAATGAAAAATCGAAAACAGGTTTTTAGAAATGTTTGTAAATGTATTAAAAATAAGAAACATACCTTAGTTACATAAGTTTACATAAACTCTCCTTCTAGACTCATATCAAACATCTCCAATCGAAAATCAAATCTAGAGTCGGTTTTCTATTCCGCAACAAAGCCTTCTTCACTCACGCCGCCAAACTTACCCTAGTAAAACTGACTATCCTACCGATCCTCGACTTCGGCGATGTCATCTACAAAATTGCTTCCAACACTCTACTCAACAAACTGAATGCAGTTTATCACAGTGCCATCCGTTTTGTCACTAAAGCACCTTATACCACCCACCACTGCGACCTGTATGCTCTAGTCGGCTGGCCCTCGCTACATATTCGTCGCCAGACCCCCACTGGCTCCAGGTCATCTACAAGTCCATGCTAGGTAAAGCTCCGCCTTATCTCAGTTCACTGGTCACGATGGCAACACCCACCCGTACACCTGCTGGAGCGCGTGCTATCTCACTGATCATCCCTAAAGCCAACACCTCATTTGGCCGCCTTTCGTTCCAGTTCTCTGCTGCCTGTGACTGGAACGAATTGCAAAAATCGCTGAAGTTGGAGACTTTTATCTCCCTCACCAACTTCAAACATCTGCTATCTGAGCAGCTAACCGATCGCTGCAGCTGTACATAGACTATCGGTAAATAGCCCACCCATTTTTACCTACCTCATCCCCATACTGTTTTTATTTATTTACTTTTCTGCTCTTTTGCACACCAATATCTCTACCTGTACATGACCATCTGATCATTTATCACTCCAGTGTTAATCTGCAAAATTGTAATTATTCGCCTACCGCCTCATGCCTTTTGCACACAATGTATATAGACTCCCCTTTTTTCTACTGTGTTATTGACTTGTTAATTGTTTACTCCATGTGTAACTCTGTGTTGTCTGTTCACACTGCTATGCTTTATCTTGGCCAGGTCGCAGTTGCAAATGAGAACTTGTTCTCAACTAGCCTACCTGGTTAAATAAAGGTGTTCTCAACTAGCCTACCTGGTTAAATAAAGGTGTTCTCAACTAGCCTACCTGGTTAAATAAAGGTGTTCTCAACTAGCCTACCTGGTTAAATAAAGGTGTTCTCAACTAGCCTACCTGGTTAAATAAAGGTGAAATAAAAATACAATACATTTAAAAAGTATGCAGACCCTTTGCTATGAGACCCGAAATTGAGATCTGATGCTTCCTGTTTCCATTGATCATCCTTCAGCTGTTTCTACAAATTGTTTGGAGTCTACTTGTGGTAAATTCAACTCATTGGACATTATTTGGGAAGGCACACATCTGTTTATATAGGGTCTCACAGTTGACAGTGCATGTCAGAGCAAAAACCAAGCAGACCATGAGAAACAAGATTCTCTGGTCTGATGAAACCAAGATTGAACACTTTGGCCTGAATGACAAGCGTCACGTCTGGAGGAAACCTGGCACAGTCTCTACGGTGAAGCATGGTGGTGGCAGCCTCATGCTGTGGGGATGTTTTTCAGCGGTAGGGACTGGGAGACTCATCAGGATCGAGGGAATTATAAACGTAGCAAAGTACAGAGAGATCCTTGATGAAAACTTGCTCCAGAGCGTTCAGCGCTGGAGAGAGCTGAAAATAGCTGTGCAGCGACGCTCTCCATACAACCTGACAGAGCTTGAGAGGACCTTTTTAAATGAATTTATCTTATTAACACTTTGTTCAAGCTAGCTATTTGTGTAGGTAGCTATCAAGTAAACACAATGGTCTTCTTGAGAGAAGAGTGGGAGAAACTCACCAAATATAGGTGTGCCAAGCTTGAAGCGTCATACCCAAGAAGACTTGAGGCTGTTATCGCTGCCAAAGGTGCTTCAACAAAAAAGGGGCAGTAAAGGGTCTGAATACTTATGTAAATGTGATATTCCAATTTGCAAAATAAATACAGTTTTTTCTTTGTAATTATGGGGTATTGTGTGTAGATTGATGAGGGGGGAAATAACAATTGAATCAATTTTTAATAAGGCTGTAAAATGTGGAAAAAGTCCAGGGGTCTGAATACTTTCCGAATGCACTGTATATACAAAAGTATGTGGAACCCCTAAACCCCTAATTTGGCTATTTCAGCCACACCCATTCCTGACAGGTGTATAAAATCGAGCACACAGCCATGCAATCTCTATATTGGCAGTAGAATGGCTTTACTGAAAAGCTCAGTGACTTTCAACGTGGCACCGTCATAAGATGCCACCTTTCCAACAAGTCAGTTCGTTAAATTTCTGCCCTGCTAGAGCTGCTATGATCAACAGTAAGTGCTGTCATTGGCTAGGAGCAGCAACGGCTCAGCCGCAAAGTGGTAGGCCACACAAGCTCACAGAATGGGACCGGCGAGTGCTAAGCATGTAGCACGTACATTTTTTTTGTCCTATGTTGCAACACTCACTACCAAGTTCCAAACTGTCTCTGGATGCAACGTCAGCACAATAACTGTTTGTCGGGAGCTTCATGAAAAGTGTTTCCATGGCCGAGCACCCGCGGCAGGTAACCTAGTGGTTAGAGCGTTGGGCCATTAACCGAAAGGTTGGTGGATCGAGTCCCCGAGCTGACAAGTGATCTTGGCTAGGCTTTTTTGAAGCAAGATAAGACATGGCTCATATGTAGAAAAAAGTTCAGGTTTCAAATAATGAAGTATATGTTTTCAAAATGCATACTGCCTCCAGCTCATTGCAAAGTGGTGTGTGACACGCTGAAGCCTGCCTAGTTGCCTATGCACATGAATGGCGAATGGGAAGCTCGCTTCAATTACCAGTTGAGAAATAAAAATAGTAGCTCTTTATAATTGTGGCATCAAAACAGTTTTTTTACACCCGATTGCCTTCAGAAATGTTGTGCAATGATTAGGCTTATTAAAGCACGTTTCATTCCAGCAGCAACAAACAGCTGTTTGAGCAGAATCAGCAGCTCTCACGCTACATCCACTGGTATTTAAAATACATTATTTCGCAATGTCATTTTTTGATGTTGCCAGCTTGATCACATGATAGCTCACATTCTGATTCACTTCGAAATGAGTGCAGCAGTCCATCTGGTTAACCAGTCTAACTGATAGTTTCTCAGTGAAATCCAACACATTTCTCCATGTGTTTTATTGCATTGTCTCCATGTAAAGCTAGCCTGTGGGCCAGGGTCTTTCTTACAGTTAACCTGTTTAGCTAAGGTCTGTCCTTGTTTGCACTCTGCTGCTAATTTGCTCATACTTGTGTTTTATTTGTATTTTTTAACCTTTATTTAACTAGGCAAGTCAGTTAAGAACAAATTCTTATTTACAATGACGGCCTAAGAACAGTGGGTTAACTGCCTTGTTCAGGGGCAGAACGGCAGATGTTTACCTTGTCAGCTCGGGGATTAGATCTAGCAACCTTTCGGTTACTAGCTCAACGCTCTAACCACTAGGCTACCTGCTGCCCCTACACTCTAACCACTAGGCAACCTGCTGTCCCTTGTTGGTTTGCTTGTTTTGATTACTGATCAAATACTCTGAGTGTGTGTGAGAGTGTGTTCGTACTGTATGTGTTTATGCACAAGTGTGAAATCAAAGGTATGTACCTCTTAGGAGGCTGTGTCTAATTAATATCATACAGACAGACTCAGCAGCCTCCCCTTCCTTTCCATCTTCCCCTTCACAACTAAGCTCTATGCGTGTTCCCCTTGAACCCAGGACCCAAAGGAGAGGAAGTAAACAGACTCCGTTTCAGAGGTTTATTTTGGCACTTCTGCCGCCACCCTGCCTGGCACGCTGTGTGGCCCAGTGGGGTCATGGCATAGGTGGGTCCGTGTGTGTGAGTGAGACGGGAAGTTGGCTTTTTAAATCTCCCAGCTCAGCATTTACCTCAGCATGTTCCTCCTGTTACTGACTTCAGCTGCTGCACTAACAGACGCATCATAGAGACTCTCTCTGTCTCTGTGTGTGTGTGTGTGTGTGTGTGTGTGTGTCACACGAAAACGCAAACGCCCACAGCGACCTTTAATCTCCAACCTTCCGCCCTCTGTTACGGCTCACAAAGAAAGCCATGCTGAGGGTCCACTGGCACACAGTGTGTCTGAGTTTGACTGTGGCCGAGACTGTGGCAGCTTAATAGCAGATGAAGTGTTCCTAAGGACAGTGGTGCTTTTCTCTCTGAGTGAGAGGCAGCCAGACAGACAGCAGAGAGACTGGTGGAAGGAGGCCAGGGTGGTCCTCCATCTTGGCACCATTACCACAGGATAAGCTGCTTAATCAGACAGCCCCAAGATGAGTGTCGTGTTTAAGTGTTAGTGTTCTCTGGGGAGACGGAGAGTGGGGCCCCTTTTAAAGTCCCCTTGGTGCATCTTAACACTACTGTCATGTTCCTAAGATTTACTGAGGACAAAGATAATTGTTTGGAAAATATTTTTGTCTTGACCTTGCCTTTGTGTAAGTGGAATACAATTGGTTTCAAACTCTTATACTCACAAGGCCTTATAACTCTGCTGTGGCCTCTGTGTTCAAATTGAAGTTCTCTTGAGCTGTTTTGTGGGGTTGTTTTTCACAGTGCCTTCTATAAGAACCGTACATAATGAATAAAGCTCTGTCTTTGGCTATGAAATATTAATTACTGCTACTTTATGACCCTCCTAACAAGGGTTGACCAGCCACTGAATGGAATTCAGGTCTTGTTATATATAAGCACAGAGAAGTGACCGTTGCCTACATTATTTATCTTTATAAACTGGTTGGTTCGAGCCCTGAATACTGATTGATTGACAGCCGTGGTATATCAGACCGTATACCATGAGTATGACAAAACATACATTTTTTAATTACACTGGTAACCAGTTTATAATACCAATAAGGCACCTCGGGTGTTTGTGGTATATGGCCAATATACCACGGCTAAGGGCTGTATCCAGGCACTCTGCGTTGTGTCGTGCATACGAACAGCCCTTAGCCGTGTTATGTTGGCCATATACCGCATCCCCCCGGGCCTTATTGCTTAAGTAACCACTGCCTGACTAGCTTTGCAAACAGAGCCATTACCTCGGAATCCATTTATTGACTCAAGGGGCAGATTTGACAATGTATCATATGTGTTTAGATAGGCTTGTCAAAGTGGTGGAGTATGTATTTACAAAGCGATGGTTTTACGCGCTCTTGCCCTTTCCAAGGTACCTCCCTGGGTTTTGTAGAAGTTGGGTTATGGCAATAAACATGGGTGTTTGGACTGCAGTAATGACCCCTGGCTCATAAACCAAGCCAGATGATCAAATGCCACCTACCACAATCACCCTCATACATATGGTACTCCGACTCCCCATAGTCTGCCCTCAGTTCCCTGCCTGCTTTTTCAGAACATTGTTTTTGTAGTGGTTGCCTTGACAAACAGGGTCAAATGAAGGATTTGTTGAGTTTTACACACACCTGACTGGGGTTGCTAAAGACCACTTGTGGCTTGGATCATATTTTTCAAGCCTCTATTAGGTCCTAGCTGCCCTCTCCCTTCTTTTAGTAGCATTCAAGTTGTTCTGGGCTGTCTGTAGCTTACTAAATCCCCTGCTGCCCAGTACACAGACAGACACATGGCTCCTGCCCCGAAGCAGAACAGAGAGGTATCGTCAGACAGGGCTGTCAGGGGAAATCACCTCATCATAACCAGGGAAAGGACAGCACCTGAAGCAGCACACAGCAGTGTCACCTCAGATAGCACCTCTACAAGCGACTTCTCAGGACACTCCTCCCTGGCCCAAAATAACCCTCAGGGATGATGTTATTAACAGTCTGTGATAGGACTGTGATGTCTTTGGCAAAGTGACATATCTCTTGTTAAGCTCATTGTTTTCTGTCTTCCATTCTTCTCTCTCTCCCCTCTCTTACTTCCCCCTCTCTCTCTCTCCCCCCTCTCTGTTACTCCCCCCTTTCTCTTTCTCTCCCATTGTTGCAGTTGCGACTCCGAGAACCGTTACCTTGGCAACCCCCTCAGAGGAACGTGTTACTGTAAGTATCCCACCTCTGTAGCCCCACCTGAGTCTCTATTGTATTTTCGTCCTCCAGATCTTGCCGTGGTCCTATTTTTTTCCTTTCATTTTTTACACACACACACACACACACACACACACACAGGCGCGCACGCACCTGGTCAGTTGCAGTATCTCACACAACTGCACATCTCTGTGACCTTTGCCCTGCACTGAGGGTGGGCTAAGCAGATGGTAGCATTTACTCTGTGGCAGGCGTATGGCAGTAATCAACTGCAGCTTTGTCTGGCTCTAAACTTGATTTTACAGATTTGTAGCTGGAGATGGTAGCAGGGTTCAGAGGGACTTCTGTCTCCAGATGTCAATGTCAGACCACTGGCCTCATATTGATTTGAATCATTTGCAGCACATTTGTGTTTTTTCAAGTTAAAGTACACAGGGGGAATGTTTTACTGAAAACAGATTCTCGCTGACATCATCCGGTAGAAGTTGGTACACTAACCACGGTTGTAAGTGTAGCTGTTTAGGAACAAAGTTCAAGTACTGTCACTTCCAATAGTAATCCAGTTGAGTTTAGTCATGAATTAGTTTAGTTCTGTGAGAGATAGTAATCCAGTTTAGTGTAGTCATGAATTAGTGTAATTCTATATGAGAGATAGTAATCCAGTTTAGTGTAGTCATTAATTAGTGTAATTCTATGAGAGATAGTAATCCAGTTTAGTGTAGTCATGAATTAGTGTAGTTATATATGAGAGATAGTAATCCAGTTTAGTGTAGTCATGAATTAGTGTAGTTCTATAAGAGAGAGAGTAATCCATTTGAGTGTAGTCATGAGTTAGTGTAGTTCTATGAGAGAGAGAGAGTAATCCATTTGAGTGTAGTCATGAGTTAGTGTAGTTCTATGAGAGAGAGAGTAATCCATTTGAGTGTAGTCATGAGTTAGTGTAGTTCTATGAGAGAGAGAGTAATCCATTTGAGTGTAGTCATGAGTTAGTGTAGTTCTATGAGAGAGGTTGTCAATTGCAACTTTGATGTTAGTGGTCAGAGTTGCTTAGGTCAGGAAGCTTTACTTTTTTAAGCTTTACTTTCACTTACCTAGTTTAAAACTACCACCACAAATTGCATGTATTTGAAACATTCATTTCAATAGTTGATATTCAGTATTGCTTTATCTTTATATTGTCAGATTCTAACCACCTCTAGAAAGGTTAGGTGCCTGCATCAATCACAGTAACACCCTCTGTCTCCTGTTATTCATGAGAGATTGTGTCTGTTCAGCTGACTGGCATGAGGCACCATGTCTAAGTGAGGAGGGCACTAGATGGCACCCTCGCTGTGCAGTGTACCCACACTTACCAGGGGGACGTGGGTCCGGAATTCACTTCCATCACTATGGTCACCTCGAGAGCTGTCTATCTGTGTAACTCTGTTTGGCTACAGACAGTGTCTCCTGAGGGACATGCCGGATCATTCCACTGCGTCGGTTGAGAGGGTTCAAAGTCATTATGAGCTTGTCCATTTGCTCCCTAACACAGCCAAGGGTGCACACAAATACTCAATGTTACATTAGAAAGACATTTGTTTCCTGTGTCCCTTCATCAAACCTTGTTATATCAAACAGAACAGTGGCTGTAAATCATCTATTAGCATGCCATTCAAATTAGAAAACGACCGATAATCGGCCAAGCTGGTATAGTGACATTTTCTAGTCTATCGGCTACCGGCCCTTCTCTATTGGCTTCACCGATTAGTCCCGCTACATGGCAAGGCTGCTACTATGCCGCTCACCGCTTGAGCCACGAGCACTGCACAATGCCAAAGAATATCTAGCTGGGAAAATCAGCAGCAACAAGCTCGCTCATTCTCCAACAGAATGGTGCAGTATTGAGAAAAGGACGAATTGACAAAGTGACAAATCAACCTCCTGTCACAAATATTAATTTAATAATAAGGCTTTTAGGTAAAGCGGATTTAAGTTTGCCTGCATTAAAGTCTTCGGCCACTAGGAGCGCCGCTTTTGGATGAGCATTTTTTGTTTGCTTATGGCCTTATACAGCTGGTTGAGTGCGATCTTAGTGCCAGCATCTGTTTGTGGTGGTAAGTAGACGGCTACGAATAATATAGATAGTGTGGTCTGTAGCTTATCATGAGGTATTCTACCTCAGGCGAGCAATACCTCGAGACTTCTTTAATATTAGACATCGTTTACCAGCAGTTATTGACAAGTAGACACACATCTCCGCCCCTCATCTTACCAGACGTAGCTGCTCTGTCCTGCCGATGCACGGAGAAGCCAGCCAGCTCTATTTGAAATCTTTGGTTGTTTAGTACATGGCCTTACATGTGAATCCTTAAAGACCTGGATGGGGCTAAAGCTTAAGAGGGTGTGAATGATGCTGTGAATGATGCTGTTTGGTTGTAGACAAAGAAGATCTCTCCACTAGGTGTACCAAAACATTCAAACATTTCTCAAAAGTGAGGTTACAACATTCAAAACAGAATTACTTTCCCATTGTTCCTCAACTGTAGTGTATGATATACCATTTTCTAGCTCTGAGTCTCTACTTTTATCCAATGTAAAAAAACACAATTTCACAAATATCATCGCCATTGAGCTAGTTCTCATAGTAGCAGTAAACAGCACCAAGTGATATGAGAGATGTGAAAGGGAATGGAGTTACAGCCTCTCTCTATCCAATCGTAGCAGTAGGATCACGTTAAAACCCGCCCATTTCTTGACAGATAGCTGAACTATCCAAATGATTTGTTTTGAATTTCTTCCTGGCAGCTGAGTTTGTTCTTCCTCTTGATCACAAAAACCACAGATCTCAAACTAACAGCAGTGTCTATATGATGTCCTTCCATACAGGCGTGACATGCTGGAGTGATGCTTCTATGCAAATGTTGTTGCTCAGTAGGCTAATATGTGCATTCACCTGTATTGTGAGTAGGCCTATGCCATCTTAATTTACCCAATTTATCAAGAGATTTACCATTCAAATAAAATTATTACCTTTATGTTATGTCCTTAGATTTGTAAAAACAGTCCAATTCATTTTGATTAAAAAAATAAATAAATATGCATTAATGTGTACATGGCTGATTCTGGGAAATGTTGTCTGAAAGATTCTCTAATTCAATGATATTGAATTATCAGCCTAAAATATCGGACATCGGCATACCTTGACCCCCAAAAATTGGCCCTAAAAATCCATTGTTCTCTAATTCAGATTTCACAGTGGACATGGAGGATGAATCACAGCTGTATTTGACGTCTGTGAGAAGGCGTGACTGATTTTAATCCTAACAGGCAGAGTCATCAGCAAAGCTGTCGTTCACCTCATATGAGCAACTCGCTGTTGGCTGGGCTCCCCGCTTGTGCCATCAAACTCTTGCAACTTATCCAGAATGCTGCAGCCCACCTGTTGACCAACCTTCCTAAGTTCTCCCATGTCACCCCGCTCCTCTGCACACTCTACTGGCTTCGAGTCGAAGCTCGCATCCACTACAAGACCATTGTACCTGCCTACGAAGCAGCAGGAGGAACTGCCCATTCCTAGCTTCAGACTAACCCTACATCCCAACCTGAGCACTCCGTTCTGCCATCTCTGGTCTCTTGGCCATCCCACCCTTCCGAAAACGTCTGAAACCCTACCTCTTCAAAGAGTATCTTTGCCTTAGCCTTTCGTGAACGAACACTCGCGCTTGATCTTTTTTTCCCTCGCACGAGTAGTGGAATTTTAGATCTACATCTAATTACATCTTTGGTGCAGTTTTTCTCAAGTTCAGAAATGCACAACGTGTTGTCTTATGTAAACAAAGTGGGAGCTGCTGGACAGGTCTGTTTCACTGTCTATACTATTGGATAGAGAGCTATCACCTCAGCTGTTCACCCCATGGTAGTGGGCAAATGGACATCATCAAATCAAAACCCAACCTTCATTTACCAGATTTTCCAAACTCTGTTTCAGACGAGACTGACTTTATGAACAAAATGATCCTTTTGACACTATCTAGTCAATTTTGGTACTAGAATAACTGTTTCTGACTTGAATCGACACCACAAAGGTCATTTTCAAAGTGATTTGTTGCTTTTTAAAGGCAGTTACTCTTTAAAGGGTTATATAGGATCAAATGTTTAGCCCCACTTAAATGCTACTTAGATGGATACCCAATGTCATAACCATGGCTTTGATGTATGCCCAATATGTCATAGTCAATCAAGATTCAAAGCTTTTATCATGTTGTTTTGCTAAATCATGAGTCCAGCCCTGCCTTTCCTAGAAGCACTGCCAGTGCGGATTTGTTGGACATGTAGGATATGCAGACGTGTGGGATGTGTAAGCTGGGATGTGAATGGGTAGGTTATAGAGACTAATTGTGCCAATTATGCCTAGTGAATCAGGGCGACTGAAGTGTAGCGCACACACCGCCCTCTCTTTGAGTGGATTGATGTTACCTTTGCAGGCTCATTACATGCTAATTATTTAACCATCCGCTAATGTCAGTTGTGACAAGGCAGAACTATCAAGCACAATGACACTAATAATGATAGTGACAGTAATGATGATGAGGCATTACATTTTATTAATGGAGATATTGCTACTGTACGCCTACTACTACTACTTCTACTAATACTTCTACAATTACTGTATGGCTTTACTATGTACTTATTCTACTACTACTACTACTACTAAGTAATTATACTAATGCTAATACTTCCTATCCATGGAGGCTGGTCTAGTTCATTGTGCTGTTGGAGGACCAGTATTGTGGTTCAGCTCAGATGACTTCCTACCAGAATGTAATCATGGCTGGTTCTAATGAGGAAGCTGGTCGTCAGTAGCTGACCAGGCTGGTGTGGTACTGAGTTGCCCTCACAGTGGAGCAGTGTCAGCTAGCAGGCCCTAATGAAGGAGCCACCAAGTGCGTCCCACCAGCCACACCACCTGCCATTACCAGCCTTTACCCTCAAGCCTCTTTTCATGAGAGGATCAGACACCCTGTACTGACACATAAACACTATCTGACCGGCACTCTGCACTGACTCCTAAACACTATCTGACCGGCACTCTGCACTGACGCATAAACACTATGTGACAGGCACTCTGCCCAGACGCCTAACCAGTGTCAGATAGAGATATTCTCCCCAGACCTAAGCACAGAGGCTTCTGTGTTGATCGTCTCTACTTGCCAAATTAGACTGGTCTGTAGACTATGGTCTGTCCGACTGAGGGAACTATCGCCACGTGAACTAATCCTAGTCATTCTGAGCATACAACTTCTACAATAAATGTCTGAACATTATCAGTCAGGCAGTTGGCTCAGACAGCTGAGCGCTACCATCAGACAGCTTAGTGCTACCATCAGACGGCTGAGTAGTACCATCAGACAGCTGAGTAGTACCATCAGACAGCTGAGTAGTACCATCAGACAGCTGAGTAGTACCATCAGACAGCTGAGTAGTACCATCAGACAGCTGAGTGCTACCATCAGACAGCTGAGTGCTACCATCAGACAGCTGAGTGCTACCATCAGACAGCTGAGTGCTACCATCAGACAGCTGAGTAGTACCATCAGACAGCTGAGTAGTACCATCAGACATCTGAGTAGTACCATCAGACAGCTGAGTAGTACCATCAGACAGCTGAGTAGTACCATCAGACAGCTGAGTAGTACCATCAGACAGCTGTGTGCTACCATCAGACAGCTGAGTAGTACCATCAGACAGCTGAGTAGTTCCATCAGACAGCTGAGTAGTTCCATCAGACAGCTGAGTGCTACCATCAGACAGCTGAGTAGTACCATCAGACAGCTGAGTAGTACCATCTGACAGCTGAGTGCTATCATCAGACAGCTGAGTAGTACCATCAGACAGCTGAGTAGTACCATCAGACAGCTGAGTAGTACCATCAGACAGCTGAGTGCTACCATCAGACATCTGAGTAGTACCATCAGACAGCCTAGTAGTACCATCAGACAGCTGAGTAGTACCATCAGACAGCTGAGTAGTACCATCAGACAGCTGAGTAGTACCATCAGACAGCTGAGTGCTACCATCAGACAGCTGAGTGCTACCATCAGACAGCTGAGTGCTACCATCAGACAGCTGAGTGCTACCATCAGACAGCTGAGTAGTACCATCAGACAGCTGAGTAGTACCATCAGACATCTGAGTAGTACCATCAGACATCTGAGTAGTACCATCAGACAGCTGAGTAGTACCATCAGACAGCTGAGTAGTACCATCAGACAGCTGAGTAGTTCCATCAGACAGCTGAGTGCTACCATCAGACAGCTGAGTAGTACCATCAGACAGCTGAGTAGTACCATCTGACAGCTGAGTGCTATCATCAGACAGCTGAGTAGTACCATCAGACAGCTGAGTAGTACCATCAGACAGCTGAGTAGTACCATCAGACAGCTGAGTGCTACCATCAGACAGCTGAGTGCTACCATCAGACAGCTGAGTGCTACCATCAGACAGCTGAGTAGTACCATCAGACAGCTGAGTAGTACCATCAGACAGCTGAGTAGTACCATCAGACAGCTGAGTAGTAGGATCAGACAGCTGAGTAGTACCATCAGACAGCTGAGTAGTACCATCAGACAGCTGAGTAGTACCATCAGACAGCTGAGTAGTACCATCAGACAGCTGAGTGCTACCATCAGACAGCTGAGTAGTACCATCAGACATCTGAGTAGTACCATCAGACAGCTGAGTAGTACCATCAGACATCTGAGTAGTACCATCAGACATCTGAGTAGTACCATCAGACATCTGAGTAGTACCATCAGACAGCTGAGTAGTACCATCAGACAGCTGAGTGCTACCATCAGACCGCTGAGTAGTACCATCAGACAGCTGAGTGCTACCATCAGACCGCTGAGTAGTACCATCAGACAGCTGAGTGCTACCATCAGACAGCTGAGTAGTACCATCAGACAGCTGAGTAGTACCATCAGACATCTGAGTAGTACCATCAGACAGCTAAGTAGTACCATCAGACAGCTGAGTAGTACCATCAGACAGCTGAGTAGTACCATCAGACAGCTGAGTAGTACCATCTGACAGCTGAGTAGTACCATCAGACAGCTGAGTGCTATCATCAGACAGCTGAGTAGTACCATCAGACAGCTGAGTAGTACCATCAGACAGCTGAGTAGTACCATCAGACAGCTGAGTAGTACCATCAGACATCTGAGTAGTACCATCAGACAGCTGAGTGCTACCATCAGACAGCTGAGTAGTACCATCAGACAGCTGAGTAGTACCATCAGACAGCTGAGTGCTCCCATCAGACAGCCTAGTAGTACCATCAGACAGCTGAGTAGTACCATCAGACAGCTGAGTAGTACCATCAGACAGCCTAGTAGTACCATTAGACAGCTGAGTAGTACCATCAGACAGCTGAGTAGTACCATCAGACAGCTGAGTAGTACCATCAGACATCTGAGTAGTACCATCAGACAGCTGAGTAGTACCATCAGACAGCTGAGTGCTACCATCAGACAGCTGAGTAGTACCATCAGACAGCTGAGTAGTACCATCAGACAGCTGAGTAGTACCATCAGACAGCTGAGTACTATCATCAGACAGCTGAGTAGTACCATCAGACAGCTGAGTAGTACCATCAGACAGCTAAGTAGTACCATCAGACAGCTGAGTAGTACCATCAGACAGCTGAGTAGTACCATCAGACAGCTGAGTAGTACCATCAGACAGCTGAGTAGTACCATCAGACAGCTGAGTGCTACCATCAGACAGCTGAGTAGTACCATCAGACAGCTGAGTAGTACCATCTGACAGCTGAGTATTACCATCAGACAGCTGAGTAGTACCATCAGACAGCTGAGTAGTACCATCAGACAGCTGAGTAGTACCATCAGACATCTGAGTAGTACCATCAGACATCTGAGTAGTACCATCAGACAGCTGAGTTGTACCATCAGACATCTGAGTAGTACCATCAGACATCTGAGTAGTACCATCAGACAGCTGAGTGCTATCATCAGACAGCTGAGTAGTACCATCAGACATCTGAGTAATACCATCAGACATCTGAGTAGTACCATCAGACATCTGAGTAGTACCATCAGACAGCTGAGTTGTACCATCAGACATCTGAGTAGTACCATCAGACATCTGAGTAGTACCATCAGACAGCTGAGTGCTATCATCAGACAGCTGAGTAGTACCATCAGACATCTGAGTAATACCATCAGACATCTGAGTAGTACCATCAGACATCTGAGTAGTACCATCAGACAGCTGAGTAGTACCATCAGACAGCTGAGTAGTACCATCAGACAGCTGAGTAGTACCATCAGACAGCTGAGTGCTACCATCAGACAGCTGAGTAGTACCATCAGACAGCTGAGTAGTACCATCAGACAGCTGAGTAGTACCATCAGACAGCTGAGTAGTACCATCAGACATCTGAGTAGTACCATCAGACATCTGAGTAGTACCATCAGACATCTGAGTAGTACCATCAGACAGCTGAGTAGTACCATCAGACAGCTGAGTGCTACCATCAGACAGCTGAGTAGTACCATCAGACAGCTGAGTGCTATCATCAGACATCTGAGTAGTACCATCAGACAGCTGAGTAGTACCATCAGACATCTGAGTAGTACCATCAGACATCTGAGTAGTACCATCAGACAGCTGAGTAGTACCATCAGACATCTGAGTAGTACCATCAGACAGCTGAGTAGTACCATCAGACAGCTGAGTAGTACCATCAGACAGCTGAGTAGTACCATCAGACAGCTGAGTGCTATCATCAGACAGCTGAGTGCTATCATCAGACAGCTGAGTAGTACCATCAGACAGCTGAGTAGTACCATCAGACATCTGAGTAGTACCATCAGACATCTGAGTAGTACCATCAGACAGCTAAGTAGTACCATCAGACAGCTGAGTAGTACCATCAGACAGCTGAGTAGTACCATCAGACAGCTGAGTAGTACCATCAGACAGCTGAGTAGTACCATCTGACAGCTGAGTAGTACCATCAGACAGCTGAGTGCTATCATCAGACAGCTGAGTAGTACCATCAGACAGCTGAGTAGTACCATCAGACAGCTGAGTAGTACCATCAGACAGCTGAGTAGTACCATCAGACATCTGAGTAGTACCATCAGACAGCTGAGTGTTACCATCAGACAGCTGAGTAGTACCATCAGACAGCTGAGTAGTACCATCAGACAGCTGAGTGCTACCATCAGACA
The DNA here is from genome assembly GCF_045791955.1 of Oncorhynchus clarkii lewisi. Taxonomy (NCBI): domain Eukaryota; kingdom Metazoa; phylum Chordata; class Actinopteri; order Salmoniformes; family Salmonidae; genus Oncorhynchus; species Oncorhynchus clarkii. Next base: position 77,113,618 of record NC_092147.1, on the reverse strand, counting down.
GCCTAGTAGTACCATCAGACAGCTGAGTAGTACCATCAGACAGCTGAGTAGTACCATCAGACAGCTGAGTAGTACCATCAGACAGCTGAGTAGTACCATCAGACAGCTGAGTGCTACCATCAGACAGCTGAGTAGTACCATCAGACAGCTGAGTAGTACCATCAGACAGCTGAGTAGTACCATCAGACAGCTGAGTGCTACCATCAGACAGCCTAGTAGTACCATCAGACAGCTGAGTAGTACCATCAGACAGCTGAGTAGTACCATCAGACAGCTGAGTAGTACCATCAGACAGCTGAGTAGTACCATCAGACAGCTGAGTGCTACCATCAGACAGCTGAGTAGTACCATCAGACAGCTGAGTAGTACCATCAGACAGCTGAGTAGTACCATCAGACAGCTGAGTAGTACCATCAGACAGCTGAGTAGTACCATCAGACAGCTGAGTACTATCATCAGACAGCTGAGTAGTACCATCAGACAGCTGAGTAGTACCATCAGACAGCTGAGTAGTACCATCAGACAGCTGAGTAGTACCATCAGACAGCTGAGTAGTACCATCAGACAGCTGAGTAGTACCATCAGACAGCTGAGTGCTACCATCAGACAGCTGAGTAGTACCATCAGACAGCTGAGTAGTACCATCAGACAGCTGAGTAGTACCATCAGACAGCTGAGTAGTACCATCAGACAGCTGAGTAGTACCATCAGACAGCTGAGTACTATCATCAGACAGCTGAGTAGTACCATCAGACAGCTGAGTAGTACCATCAGACAGCTGAGTAGTACCATCAGACAGCTGAGTAGTACCATCAGACAGCTGAGTAGTACCATCAGACAGCTGAGTAGTACCATCAGACAGCTGAGTGCTACCATCAGACAGCTGAGTAGTACCATCAGACAGCTGAGTAGTACCATCTGACATCTGAGTAGTACCATCAGACATCTGAGTAGTACCATCAGACATCTGAGTAGTACCATCAGACAGCTGAGTAGTACCATCAGACAGCTGAGTGCTACCATCAGACAGCTGAGTAGTACCATCAGACAGCTGAGTGCTATCATCAGACATCTGAGTAGTACCATCAGACAGCTGAGTAGTACCATCAGACATCTGAGTAGTACCATCAGACATCTGAGTAGTACCATCAGACATCTGAGTAGTACCATCAGACAGCTGAGTAGTACCATCAGACATCTGAGTAGTACCATCAGACAGCTGAGTAGTACCATCAGACAGCTGAGTAGTACCATCAGACAGCTGAGTAGTACCATCAGACAGCTGAGTGCTATCATCAGACAGCTGAGTGCTATCATCAGACAGCTGAGTAGTACCATCAGACAGCTGAGTAGTACCATCAGACATCTGAGTTGTACCATCAGACATCTGAGTAGTACCATCAGACAGCTAAGTAGTACCATCAGACAGCTGAGTAGTACCATCAGACAGCTGAGTAGTACCATCAGACAGCTGAGTAGTACCATCAGACAGCTGAGTAGTACCATCTGACAGCTGAGTAGTACCATCAGACAGCTGAGTGCTATCATCAGACAGCTGAGTAGTACCATCAGACAGCTGAGTAGTACCATCAGACAGCTGAGTAGTACCATCAGACAGCTGAGTAGTACCATCAGACATCTGAGTAGTACCATCAGACAGCTGAGTGTTACCATTAGACAGCTGAGTAGTACCATCAGACAGCTGAGTAGTACCATCAGACAGCTGAGTGCTATCATCAGACAGCTGAGTAGTACCATCAGACAGCTGAGTAGTACCATCAGACAGCTGAGTAGTACCATCAGACAGCTGAGTAGTACCATCAGACATCTGAGTAGTACCATCAGACAGCTGAGTGCTACCATCAGACAGCCTAGTAGTACCATCAGACAGCTGAGTAGTACCATCAGACAGCTGAGTAGTACCATCAGACATCTGAGTAGTACCATCAGACAGCTGAGTGTTACCATCAGACAGCTGAGTAGTACCATCAGACAGCTGAGTAGTACCATCAGACAGCTGAGTGCTACCATCAGACAGCCTAGTAGTACCATCAGACAGCTGAGTAGTACCATCAGACAGCTGAGTAGTACCATCAGACAGCTGAGTAGTACCATCAGACAGCTGAGTAGTACCATCAGACAGCTGAGTGCTACCATCAGACAGCTGAGTAGTACCATCAGACAGCTGAGTAGTACCATCAGACAGCTGAGTAGTACCATCAGACAGCTGAGTGCTACCATCAGACAGCCTAGTAGTACCATCAGACAGCTGAGTAGTACCATCAGACAGCTGAGTAGTACCATCAGACAGCTGAGTAGTACCATCAGACAGCTGAGTAGTACCATCAGACAGCTGAGTGCTACCATCAGACAGCTGAGTAGTACCATCAGACAGCTGAGTAGTACCATCAGACAGCTGAGTAGTACCATCAGACAGCTGAGTAGTACCATCAGACAGCTGAGTAGTACCATCAGACAGCTGAGTACTATCATCAGACAGCTGAGTAGTACCATCAGACAGCTGAGTAGTACCATCAGACAGCTGAGTAGTACCATCAGACAGCTGAGTAGTACCATCAGACAGCTGAGTAGTACCATCAGACAGCTGAGTAGTACCATCAGACAGCTGAGTGCTACCATCAGACAGCTGAGTAGTACCATCAGACAGCTGAGTAGTACCATCAGACAGCTGAGTAGTACCATCAGACAGCTGAGTAGTACCATCAGACAGCTGAGTAGTACCATCAGACAGCTGAGTACTATCATCAGACAGCTGAGTAGTACCATCAGACAGCTGAGTAGTACCATCAGACAGCTGAGTAGTACCATCAGACAGCTGAGTAGTACCATCAGACAGCTGAGTAGTACCATCAGACAGCTGAGTAGTACCATCAGACAGCTGAGTGCTACCATCAGACAGCTGAGTAGTACCATCAGACAGCTGAGTAGTACCATCTGACATCTGAGTAGTACCATCAGACATCTGAGTAGTACCATCAGACATCTGAGTAGTACCATCAGACAGCTGAGTAGTACCATCAGACAGCTGAGTGCTACCATCAGACAGCTGAGTAGTACCATCAGACAGCTGAGTGCTATCATCAGACATCTGAGTAGTACCATCAGACAGCTGAGTAGTACCATCAGACATCTGAGTAGTACCATCAGACATCTGAGTAGTACCATCAGACATCTGAGTAGTACCATCAGACAGCTGAGTAGTACCATCAGACATCTGAGTAGTACCATCAGACAGCTGAGTAGTACCATCAGACAGCTGAGTAGTACCATCAGACAGCTGAGTAGTACCATCAGACAGCTGAGTGCTATCATCAGACAGCTGAGTGCTATCATCAGACAGCTGAGTAGTACCATCAGACAGCTGAGTAGTACCATCAGACATCTGAGTAGTACCATCAGACATCTGAGTAGTACCATCAGACAGCTAAGTAGTACCATCAGACAGCTGAGTAGTACCATCAGACAGCTGAGTAGTACCATCAGACAGCTGAGTAGTACCATCAGACAGCTGAGTAGTACCATCTGACAGCTGAGTAGTACCATCAGACAGCTGAGTGCTATCATCAGACAGCTGAGTAGTACCATCAGACAGCTGAGTAGTACCATCAGACAGCTGAGTAGTACCATCAGACAGCTGAGTAGTACCATCAGACATCTGAGTAGTACCATCAGACAGCTGAGTGTTACCATTAGACAGCTGAGTAGTACCATCAGACAGCTGAGTAGTACCATCAGACAGCTGAGTGCTACCATCAGACAGCCTAGTAGTACCATCAGACAGCTGAGTAGTACCATCAGACAGCTGAGTAGTACCATCAGACAGCTGAGTATTACCATCAGACAGCTGAGTAGTACCATCAGACAGCTGAGTGCTACCATCAGACAGCTGAGTAGTACCATCAGACAGCTGAGTAGTACCATCAGACAGCTGAGTAGTACCATCAGACAGCTGAGTGCTACCATCAGACAGCCTAGTAGTACCATCAGACAGCTGAGTAGTACCATCAGACAGCTGAGTAGTACCATCAGACAGCTGAGTAGTACCATCAGACAGCTGAGTAGTACCATCAGACAGCTGAGTGCTACCATCAGACAGCTGAGTGCTACCATCAGACAGCTGAGTAGTACCATCAGACAGCTGAGTAGTACCATCAGACAGCTGAGTAGTACCATCAGACAGCTGAGTAGTACCATCAGACAGCTGAGTACTATCATCAGACAGCTGAGTAGTACCATCAGACAGCTGAGTAGTACCATCAGACAGCTGAGTAGTACCATCAGACAGCTGAGTAGTACCATCAGACAGCTGAGTAGTACCATCAGACAGCTGAGTAGTACCATCAGACAGCTGAGTGCTACCATCAGACAGCTGAGTAGTACCATCAGACAGCTGAGTAGTACCATCTGACAGCTGAGTAGTACCATCAGACATCTGAGTAGTACCATCAGACAGCTGAGTAGTACCATCAGACATCTGAGTAGTACCATCAGACATCTGAGTAGTACCATCAGACAGCTGAGTAGTACCATCAGACATCTGAGTAGTACCATCAGACATCTGAGTAGTACCATCAGACAGCTGAGTGCTATCATCAGACAGCTGAGTGCTATCATCAGACAGCTGAGTTGTACCATCAGACATCTGAGTAGTACCATCAGACATCTGAGTAGTACCATCAGACAGCTGAGTAGTACCATCAGACAGCTGAGTAGTACCATCAGACAGCTGAGTAGTACCATCAGACAGCTGAGTGCTACCATCAGACAGCTGAGTGCTACCATCAGACAGCTGAGTAGTACCATCAGACAGCTGAGTAGTACCATCAGACAGCTGAGTAGTACCATCAGACAGCTGAGTAGTACCATCAGACATCTGAGTAGTACCATCAGACATCTGAGTAGTACCATCAGACATCTGAGTAGTACCATCAGACATCTGAGTAGTACCATCAGACAGCTGAGTAGTACCATCAGACAGCTGAGTGCTACCATCAGACAGCTGAGTAGTACCATCAGACAGCTGAGTGCTATCATCAGATAGCTGAGTAGTACCATCAGACAGCTGAGTAGTACCATCAGACATCTGAGTAGTACCATCAGACAGCTGAGTAGTACCATCAGACATCTGAGTAGTACCATCAGACATCTGAGTAGTACCATCAGACAGCTGAGTAGTACCATCAGACAGCTGAGTAGTACCATCAGACAGCTGAGTGCTATCATCAGACAGCTGAGTGCTATCATCAGACAGCTGAGTAGTACCATCAGACAGCTGAGTAGTACCATCAGACATCTGAGTAGTACCATCAGACAGCTGAGTAGTACCATCAGACATCTGAGTAGTACCATCAGACAGCTGAGTAGTACCATCAGACAGCTGAGTAGTACCATCAGACAGCTGAGTAGTACCATCAGACAGCTGAGTAGTACCATCAGACAGCTGAGTAGTACCATCAGACAGCTGAGTAGTACCATCAGACATCTGAGTAGTACCATCAGACATCTGAGTAGTACCATCAGACATCTGAGTAGTACCATCAGACAGCTGAGTAGTACCATCAGACAGCTGAGTAGTACCATCAGACAGCTGAGTAGTACCATCAGAAGCCCATATTCATAGCTATGCCTCCATCATGGGGTGGCAGGGTAGTCTAGTGGTTAGAGCGTTGGACGAGTAACCGGAAGGTTGCCAGTTCAAACCCCCGAGCTCACAAGGTACATCTGTTGTTCTGCCCCTGAACAAGGCAGTTAACCCACTGTTCCTAGGCCGTCATTGAAAATAAGAATTTGTTCTTAACTGACTTGCCTAGTTAAATAAAAAATAAAAATCATTACAAGTGTCACTTTACCTGGAGGCCCAGAATAATCAAGGACACCACTTCTCCTGAGCCATTGTTCTGAAAGTAACGTCTCAATGGTGTCCTTTTTGAAAATTCATTTTTCAGTGATTTTATATAATAATAATAATAATAATATATGCCATTTAGAAGGTGCTTTTATCCAAAGCGACAAACAGTCTTGCATGCTAACATTTTGTATGGGTGTACCCGGGAATCAAACCCACTCTCCTGGGACTGTAAACTCCACACTCTACTAACAGAGCCATACAGGACCATCTTGGCCTTTTAAGAAAAGTATTTTAACTTAATTATATTGCTTATATTGCTTTACCCCTGTACTATCAGGCTGTACATTCTGTTGTTAGTCTTTGAAGAGTGTTTCTAATGCAAGGTAATGAATAGTAACAGGCCCTAGATGACATCTCCAAGTGGATCCTGTATAACAGATGTTGAATGAGGTTTCATTCAACTCATTGGACTTCATATCATTCATATCACTTCAGTTCATATCATTGATTGCCCAGAAAGTGCACATACCTGGCTTCCTAGGTCTGATCAAAAGGCATGAAGCAGGCTTCTGAATATGAAATTACTTTACAGGTGAGATTTTGCTCTTTTGAATTATTTTGTTTCAGACACTGAATAAAGTTACACATTATGCTAATGCCATGACTCATTTATGAAAACTTTTAAAACAGATGGATTTCCTTTTAGTCTTGTGCGGCTCATTTGATGCTTACCTTGCTTTATTTAATTATCTTTGTAAGGTCAAATTTGTCCCCAACGAACATGTTCACATGCATGTAATGTATGCATGTCATTTAGATTATCCAAGGTAAATAGTTGTATTGTTTTGCTGATGTCAGTTTTAATTTGCACACTGAGCTTTTGCACCACAGTGGATAATATTATATCAGGCGTGAAATCGAACATATTGAAACGTGTAGAAAATGATTGTGCAATTTGACAAGTCTTCCACTTTTCATAATGTCATTAATTGTCTTCTCTTCTTCTGGATAACACACACTCTCTCATTACCACAGAAACAAGAGGGGTTGTTTGAGTGGGCACTGCATTGCTCCAAATAACATGAATACGCACAATACTGGCTCCAAACACCCCAGAAATTCTCTGCTTTTAATTTCCCTGGACTTCTGTGTCCCCTTTACAGAGCATGTGGAACTTTCTGAAGTTTACTGACGACCCTTATGGGATAAACAACACACAGCAACGTGTGTGCCCGGAGCGGGAGGGAGAGAGAGACACACACATCGGCTTTGATCTGATATCTGCTAATTCCGTGACGGCCAAACAAAACCAACTATTTGTCAAACATAATTTCCTTTCGTCTTGCTAAGGCTTAAAATATGTGTTCTGAAAGGATGTCAAATGAAGTCTTCTCTGAACTCTGCAGGAGTGTTTTATTGTCAAGTTAGAACGATGACAAACAGTTGTTTGTTCTCCTGGTGCGTGAACACATTCATGGCTGATTGAACATCAGTTCACAGAAGCCGTGAAATGGGGGAGTGAATGGCACAGTATGAGCTTCTGAGGCAGAGACGTGTGGTGTATTCAGCTGTCATTGACAAGTTATGAAGATGGCATTTCCTATTAGGGAGTGGGAATTGGTTGTGATGGCCAGTGTGTGTATAGCACAGGAGGCTGGTGAGGGGAGGATGGCTCATAATAATGACTGGAATGAAGTGAATGTAATGGTATCAAACACACAAGGAAACCATTCCATTTCAGCCATTGCTATGAGCCCATCCTCCCCAATTACGGTGCCACCAGCCGCCTGTGGTATATAGGCCTTGCTTTTACCCAGTCCACAAGGACTGTTTTCTAATGCTCCCTGACACTGAATTGATCAGTTCATAGCGTTGACTGCCCATAGAGTGCACATACCTGGCTTCCTAGGTCTGATCAAAAGGCATGAAGGAAACCTGCAGGCTCAGCAACCCCTTGAGGACCTGAGTTCAGTTGTGCACCCCCTGGTTGAACCTGAAATCCTCTAAAGAGTTAATAACAGTGATCTGAAGGGTTAACAGTGAAACGTCCTGCTGAGCATATTGACAATCCACTAGAGACCGTCTCTCACATGGCTCCTCCTAGACACTACCCTCCGAATCAAGGGCTTTCTTCTGAATGGAATCAGACAAGGTGACCTTTCTAGATTCCTGCCGAGGTACAGATGTTAAATGTTCCAAATCCCCGCATTACACCCCACTGTGGCTCGTACTATGAGGCCCTGTCATTGAATAGGACAAAAGTTTATAAAAATAGAACTGGCATTGAATCCCAGTGAATATTTTCTATACTGAACAAAAATGTAAACGCAAAATGTGTTGGTCCCACGTTTCATGAGCTGAATAAAATATCCCCAAAATATTCTATATGCACAAAAAGTTTATTTCTCTCAAATGTTGTGCACACATTTGTTTACATCCCTGTTAGTGAGCATTTATCCTTTGCCAAGATAGCCCATCCATCTGACAGGTGTGGCATATCAAGAAGCTGATTAAACAGCATGATCATTACACAGGTGCACCTTGTACTGGGGACAATAAAAGGCCACTCTAAAATGTGCAGTTTTGTCACACAACACAATGCCACAGATGTCTCAAGTTTTGAGCGAGTGTGCTTTTGGCATGCTGACTGGAAGAAGGTCCACCAGAGTTGTTCTCGGCGAATTTAATTTGAATTTCTCTACCATAAGCCACCTCTAACGTCGTTTTAGAGAATTTGGCAGTACGTCCAACCGGCCTCACAACCGCAGACCACGTGTAACCATGTCAGCCCAGGACCTCCACATCCGGCTTAATCACCTGCAGGATTGTCTGACCAGCCACCTGGACAGCTGATGAAACTGAGGAGTATTTCTGTCTGTAATAAAGCCCTTTTGTGGAGAAAAACTTATTCTGATTGGCTGGGCCTGGCTCCCCAGTGGGTGGGCCTATGCCCTCCCAGGCCCACCCATGGCTGTGCCCCTGCCCAGTCATGTGTAATCCATAGATTAGGGCCTAATTAATTTATTCCAATTGACTGCCTTACATGAACTAAACCTAGTAAAATCATTGAAATTGTTGCATGTTACGTTTTATATTTTTGTTCAGTATATTAGTGGTACACCCATGTCATAGATCTTCCTCTACTCTTGTTTGCGCTGATTGCAATACTGCATTATTGATATGAAAATGAAGGCAGCCACATGCACTTGTGGTCTGTTTCTTGGGTGACTCTTCCGGCTGGGGTTCTTCAGACTGTGTGTCCCTGCACTTTAAGAAGATGGTCCCTGATCTGCTGTTTGTCTCTCTGTCCCTGCAGACAACCTGCTGATTGACTACCAGTTCACCTTCAGCCTTCTCCAGGAGGATGACCACCACTACACCGCCATCAACTTCATGGCCACTCCTGAACAGGTCAGTCACCACACAGAGGTGTCAGACACCATGGGCCCGAGGAACGGGTCTCATCTAGCCTTTCTGTTATGTATTTAATGCATCTATTTTGCTGTGAAACAGAGAACCCACATTAGCATCATTCCAAGTCATTCCAAACCATCATAGTGTTGGTTTGGAATACGTGTGTTTGACCTCCTTTTGTGTTAATATTTTACAGAGCAACAAGAACCTGGACATGTCCATCAATGCGTCCAACAACTTCAACCTCAACATCACCTGGTCTATTGGATCAACAGGTAGCTTGTCTTGTTAGATTGTCATTTGCCATAGAGTGGATCAATATGTGCCATAGTGACTGTTTATTTGACAACATGTTGAGGGCTTTCCCTCTCATTTGATCCTATTGTCCACCTTTGCTACACTTACAACGGTCTACGGCAGATATCCCCCACTCAGCGTCAGACAGCGTACATCCCCTGCGCTACAGAATCCAATGTAGGACGTTATTCACCTAGGATGGGAAAGAAACTCATATAATCTCTCTTTGTCATCTTTTCCAGAGGGATTGGTACTTTTGTTGTTCTGGTCTGTGTCCCTCATTAGACAAGAATGTCTGTAGGGGAATGACCCTCTTGACAAATGTAGGGGAGATAGTTTTTAATTATAGCATTGGTGTTTTTGTGTGATTTCAATTAAGATACAACTTTGCCCAGTCTGTACCGGGCCCAGATTTGTGTTTTTTTTACTTGATTTGAGAGGAAACTTCAGGGCTTGAATATATGTGCAGAGCAATTAGAGGGAGTGTGTTATGTCACTGATAAATTGGTTGGGGTCATCTTTTATTAAAGCTGTCCCAAAGTCTGGCCTGTTAATGCAGTATTCTTGATAACGTCTTCATTTTGGACCACTTAAAATATAAATGCATGTCTGTTTTTTTTAAGAAAGTACATTTCCTCTCTCCTTATATATTTTCAAGCTTCTTTTGGACAGTTCAAAAATGACAAGGGGATAGTAGTTGAAGATGGGAGAAAGTTGGAAGGGTCCACTCAGGGAGTGGTACTGCTCAGCCATAGTTCTACCACAAAATGTACATGCATCTACAGTATAATGTATGCTCTGAAACTGTCATTGTACTGGACTCACTCTAGACTCAATATAATTGTGAATGCCAGTGGTGGGTAAAGTACTCAATTGTCATAATCTGTTTTCGAAAACACCACTAGCCTGGCTAATCTGTATTCTAAAACGTCACCAGCCTGGCTAATCTGTATTCTAAAACGTCACCAGCCTGGCTAATCTGTATTCTAAAACGTCACCAGCCTGGCTAATCTGTATTCTCAAACGTCACCAGCCTGGCTAATCTGTATTCTAAAACGTCACTAGCCTGGCTAATCTGTATTCTAAAACGTCACCAGCCTGGCTAATCTGTATTCTAAAACGTCACTAGCCTGGCTAATCTGTATTCTAAAACGTCACCAGCCTGGCTAATCTGTATTCTAAAACGTCACCATCTCTCTCGACTGTCATCATGAAACTCAGTTTTTGTTCGACTGGCACAACTGTCACAGCAGTACCTATCCCCAATCACACATACCAGTAGCTAGTACCTATATGTGCGATTTGACTATCACCAACTGTACCATCCTCTCAGTATCCTTCCTTTGACGTTTTACACTATGACCCACCTCTCACCCCCAGCTGGCACCATCTCTGGCGAGGAGGTGCCCATCGTGTCCAAGACCAATATCCAGGAACACAGAGACAGCTTCTCCTGTGAGAAGTTCAACTTCCGAGTCAACTCCAACATCACCTTCTATGTTTATGTCAGCAACTTCTCCTGGCCAATCAAGATCCAGGTAAGGTTCTGTCAGTAGTGATTTAACCAACCACAAATGAGGTATGAAAAAACAACAACATTTGTTTAACAACTTGAATGGGTTGTCAGAGGGTTACTGTTTCCAATGGGGTAATAGCCCTATGTCTTGAATGGGAATTATTTGGAATGCAATTTCTCCATGAACACAGTTGACTGTCTCTTGGTTCCATCGATATATTAAGTGATTGTACTTAATCAGATTGAATAGAACTGTAATATGGTGAACAACTGAAGGCCTTGCTGATTGCAGACACAGCAGGACACTCATTATCCCTCTGTTCCTATAGCAATGGTTAAGCAACACAGAGGATACACTACCATTATAATGAGTTTGTATAATTCAGTGTTGTTTTTCTTTTGGTAGAATGTTCCACTTTCTAGGAAGACAATTACAGGACCTTAGTATTCACACCCGTTGACTTTTTCCACATTTTGTTGTTACAGCCTGAATATAATATTTATTACGTTTAGATTTTGTGTCACTGGCCTACCCCATAATGACAGTGGAATTATGTTTTTAGACATTTTTACAAATTAATAAACAATGAAAAGCTTGAGTCAATAAGTATTCAACCCCTTCGTTATGGCAAGCCTAAATAAATGCAGGAGTAAAAATGTGCTTAACAAGTCACATAATTTGCATGGACTTTTAACATGATTTATGAATGACTATCTCATCTCTGTACACCACACATACAATTATCTGTAATGTCCCTCAGTCAAGCAATGAATTTCAAACACAGATTCAACCACAAAGACCAGGGATGTTTTCCAACGCCTCGCAAAGAAGGGCACCTAATGATACATGGGTAAAAAAAAACAACAGACATTGAATATCCCTTTAAGCATGGTGAAGTTATTAATTACACTTTGGATGGTGTATCAATACACCCAGTCACTACAAATGTACAGGTGTCCTTCCTAACTCAGTTGCCGGAGAGGAAGGAAACCGCTCAGGGATTTCACCATGAGCCCAATGGTGACATTTAAACAGTTAGTTTAATGTCTGTGATAGGAGAAAACTGAGGATGGATCAACAACATTGTAGTTACTCCATAATACTAACCTAAGTGACAGAGTGAACAGAAGGAAGCCTGTACAGAATAAAATATACCAAAACATGCCTCCTGTTTACAACAAGGCACCAAATACAAAGGTTCACCTATTCCTCGACTGAATAACTGCATACAATTACAATGACTCAGTATAGAGGAATTATTTGATTAACACTATTAAATGGATCGTTGTGTGCTTTTGGAAAGCCTATTGTATTTCTCATACAGTGCATTCAGAAAGTATTCAGACCCCTTGACCCTCTACAACTTGATTGGAGTCCACCTGTGGTAAATTCTATTGATTGAACATGATTTGGAAAGGCACACACCTGTCTATATAAAGTCCTACAGTTGACAGTGTATGTCAGAGCAAAAACCAAGCCATGAGGTTGAAGGACTTGTCTGTAGAGCTCTGAGACAGGATTGTGTCGAGGCACAGATCTTTGGAAGGGTACCAAAAGATTTCTGCAGCATTGAAGGTCCCCAAGAACACTCATTTTTAAATGGAAGACGTTTTGGAAACACCAAGTCTCTTCCTAGAGCAGCTGCCCGGCCAAACAGAGCAATCGGGGGAGAAGGGCCTTGGTCGGGGAGGTGACGAACAACCCGATGGTCACTCTGACAGAGTTCTTCCTCAGTGGAGATGGGAGAACTTTCCAGAAGGACAACCATCTCTGCAGCACTCCACCAATCAGGCTTTTTATGGTAGAGTGGCCAGACGGAAGCCACTCAGTAAAAGGAGCATGACAACCCACTTGGAGTTTGCCAAAAGGCACCTAAAGCACCATTATACCATGAGAAACAATATTCACTGTACAGAGAGATCCTTGATGAAAACCTGCTCCAGAGTGCTTAGGACCTCAAATTGGGGCGATGGTTCACTTTCCAACAGGACAACGACCTTAAGCAAACAGCGAAGACAACGCAGGAATGGCTTCAGGACAAGTCTCTGAATATCCTAGAGAGGCCCAGCCAGAGCCCGGATTTGAACCCAATCTAACATCTGGAGAAACCTGAAAATTGCTGTGCAGCGATGCTCCCCATCCAACCTGAGCGAGCTTGAGAGGATCTGCAGAGAAGAGTGGTAGAAACTCCCCAAATACAGATGAATAAGCTTGTAGCTTACTACTTATGTAAATGTGGTATTTCAGTTTATAAAAAAAAAAAAAAGAATATTCTAAAAACCAGTTTTTGCTTTATCATTATGGGGTATTGTGTGTAGGTTGATGGAAACAATATATATCCATTTTACAATAAGACTGTAACAAAGCAAAATGTGGAAAAAATCAAGGGGTCTGAATACTTTCCGAATGCACTATATGTACCCAGTGAATAATTCCCCCCTCCAAAAATATATATAAGGTTTTATTCTTCCTGCAATGGATTTGATCGGTTCATAGGAATGTTCAGAAACAATATCTCTTTTAAACAATATCTGTCTCTACAGAATATATAAATATGTTAAATGTCTCTAGAACTCTCGGTGTGTGTCTTTTTAGGGCATAAAACCTTGATAGAACGACATTGAGCATAAATTATAATGAAACGTGTTTGGCAAAAATATCATCTTTAATGATCCGTGAGTTTTGCAGTGTCACCATCAATTACTTAGGATTGCCTTAAAACTGAGACGGCCGTACAAAATATTCATGGTTTAATCTTATGAACCATAAAATTGAAGTAGACTTTGGCAGTGATATTTTAAGGTGACTGTCACACGCAATGTTGTGATTAAACGGACTGAAATCTGATTGAATGGACTGACTGCAAACAGCGTGCCTAGTTAATTGACACTGAGATCCACTCTAATAGTCCTGAGCAAAAAGAAAGAAAGAAAGATGGTGGTACAGGAAATGCTAGACATGTGTTGCAATGGAATATGTCAGAGGAGTAGAGCTACACATCTGGGACAGTTGCACACTCCGAAACTCATACAGTATTTGGGATTCCTTTCTGGGTAAGGACTGGCACAATTACCATACAACCGCGTAACCGACGGTTATGGATGAATACAGTCATGAAAAGAAATAACCGTCATAACCCTTTTGCTATTCGGCCAATTACAGTTATTCCATGACCATCACAGCATAGCGTCAGCTGGCCTTCGATGCAGCAATCAAACAGATTAACATTATTAGAGGAGAACCTCCAATATCAAATACAGGCAAGTTGAAGGTGCTCTGGTAGGATACCAATATGAATGCAGTTGATTGCAGACTGTCCTGCGGCTTGTGTTTAGGTCATCCGTCCATCGATCGGGGCTCATATGTATTTCCCATTAATGCTGTTTTATCAGAGCGCTATTTAGATGTGATGGTAACGTGAGACGTTAATTATCATGATGAGCCCTATCCCACAGAGGTATATAGAGCCGTCTCAGCCGCAACTCAGTCGTCAGTAACACGAGACCAGGCCCGGCCGTTCTATTGACCTCGGTGGCTTCCGATACAGACACGGTAATGATGAGGAATTGCCCAGAGGATTCCTAATGGCCAGTCTCAATCATGCTCTAAAGTTTGGTTTAGGATGTAATGTGTATACGATTTTTTTCAAATCTAGTGATGGCTCACTATCAGCATCTGTCCTTTCATCTGACTGAGTGACTCGTGTGTTGAGAAGAAACTCGTTGGATTTTAAAATGCCTGTTTTTCCAGGTTTCTGTAGCTATTGTTATGTAAATACTCTTTCAGACCAGTCATATTGTAAGCTTTATTCTGGGATGTGCAGGCCAGGTCAGTCTAGCTGTGTCCTCTTCAGAGTGTGTCAGATGGAGGCAGAGATGTGTTGCTCTGTGGCCTTGGCTTTCGGATGCTGACAAGAGAGAGATTACTATCACCACCAAGACTATGATTAGTATACATCATCCCTGTCCTCTCCTCCACTCTCTCTTTCACATCCATTCTAAAAGGTTTTTACTCAAAAAAAATTCTCATTCACGGATACACACAGAATAACACCCTCTCTGAATTAAATGAACCCCTTTGAATTTCTATTTGTTTCCTGGACAAAAATAAGGGATTGAATATCGTCTATAGTTTCCAAATCTGGTCTGTGAGGTGTAGGGCTGTGGCAGTCATTACATTTTGTCAGCCGGTAACTGTCAAGCAAATAACTGCCGGTCTCACGGTAATTGACTGTTAATTAACAGAGACCCGTTTAGCATCTCCGGCTTCCACATGTAGCCTACAAGCCCCCGATACTGATCTTTGTAACATCTACTTTTTAGTCTAATAAATCCATTTAATATAGCCTACACCATCATAATAAGTAATAAATGATAAGTAAGTAGTCTATTTCAGAAAAACTGAAGAGTATATTTGGTGCAACTGATTATTAGAAAAAAGTTGCATGAAAGGCTTGTGCTCATCTCTGTTTCCTGCGCAGGCGGCACACACTTCATCAGTCTCTCATTCACAATTTGACAAGCACTTGATAATATTCTCACCCATCAGACTATTGTCAATTTAATCAGAAAGTATTCACAATACTTGACTTTTCTCCCCAAAAATGGTCTTATAGCCTGAATTTAAAATGGATTAAGTTGGGATTTTGTGTCACTGGCCTACACAATACCCCATAATGTCAAAGTAGAATTATGTTTTTTTGAAATGTTAGCAAATTAATAAAAAAAGTGTCAATAAGTATACAACCCCTTTGTTGTGTGTAGCCTAAATAAGTTCAGGAGTAAAAATGCCCTAACAAGTCACATACATTTTATGGACTCGCTCTGTGTGCAATAATAGTGTTCAACATGGTTTTTGAATGACTACCTCATCTCTGTACCCCACACAAACTATTATCTGTAAGGTCCCTCAGTCGGGCAGTGCATTTAAAATACAGATTCAACTACAACGACCAGGGAGGTTTTCCAATGCCTCGTAAAGAAGGGTAGATGGGTAAAAAAACAAAACAGATGTTGAATATCCCTTTAATTACACTTTGGATGATGTATCAATAGACCCAGAGATACAGGCGTCATTTCTAACTCAGTTGCAAGAGAGGAAGAAAACCGCTCAGGGATTTCACCATGAGGCCAATGTTGACTTTAAATGGCTGTGATAGGAGAAAACTGAGGGTGGTTCAACAACATTGTTGTTACTCCACAATATTAACCTAAATCAGTGAAAAGGAGGACGCCTGTACAGAATTTTTTTTGTTCCAAAACATGCATCCTATTTGCAGCAAAGCAGTAAAGTAAAACTACAAAAAATGTGGCAAAGAAATGTACTTTTTGTCCTGAATACAAAGTGTTATGTTTGGGGCAAATCCAACACAAACACATCACAGAGTACCACTCTTCATATTTTCAAGCATGGTGGTGGCTGCATCATGTTATGGGTATCCTTAACATAAACAGAATATAGCTAAGCACAGGCAAAATCCTAGAGGAAAACCTGGTTCAGTCTGCCTTTCAGTAGGACAATAACCTAAAACACAAGGCCAAATATACACTGGAGTTTCTTACCAAGACAATATTGAATGTTCTTGAGTGGCCTACGAATGACCATCAGCGGAATCAGAGCGCAGTTTTGGAGAAGCCTAGTTACCGTGACTCAACGGTCACATGTAATTTGACTTATGACTGCCGGTGTAGCGGTAATACGGTCACCATAACAGCCCTAGTTAGGCGGTCTACCTAAGAAACCTAGATCCTGGTTTTCTAACAGCATTTTACACAAACATTTTAAAGAGCGACTGCCTTTAAAATGCTACATTTCCCTTTGAAAACAGCTGACGTGGCTTCGATTCAAACACAGTTATTCTAGTGCCAAAATTGACTAGATAGTGTCAAAAGGATCATTTTGTTCATAAAGTCAGTCTCGTCTGAAACGAAGTTTGGAAAATCTGTGCATCATAACAGGTAAATGAAGGTTGGGTTTTGATTTGATGATGTCCATTTGCCCACTACCATGGGGTGAACAGCTGAGGTGATAGCTCTCTATCCAATAGTATAGACAGTGAAACAGACCTGTCCAGCAGCTCCCACTTTGTTTACATAAGACAACACGTTGTGCATTTCTGAACTTGAGAAAAACTGCACCAAACACCTTAGTTAGATGTAAAATTGCGCATCTAAAACATCCTTGTCAAAGACGTCAAAATTCAGTACAGATTTCTTGAGTTATGTTAGATTCATTCTGGTTATTTTGAGGAAGTGAAATAGGTCAGGAAACGCACCTCCAAGACTGAAATCTCGCTTTTCTAATGACCAACAGAAAAACACGTGCCAATCGGTGTTTTCAGTGGCTCTTTAAACCTTCCCCCACATACAATGTGTGTCTTAGACATGTCTATATCTCTAGAAGCCATTTGAAATGACTTTGCTTCACTGTCCTCCGCAGATTTCTACATGTATTGTTATGGTAGTCTGCATGTAAACAAGCCCACTGACGCCCTTCTCCTATAGGAGGACCTAGATTGACCGTGACCATTTCAGTCCTCGCTAACAGTGCCAGTGTAGTCGTGTGCTCTTGTACCTGACATGATGTTATTCACTGTGGCATTGAGAGTGGGTGTAAGGATGGTCCTCCTCCTTCCCCCGGTCTTGGTATGATTTTTAGCACAACCACCATCCCAGATGACCCTCTGAGCTGTCCAACACACTGCCTGAATGACTGAGAGCCGTGTCTCACTGTCTGACTCTAATGGACCGTCTCAGTGGTGACAATGACCGAGGGCTTGTCACACATTCCCCACTAAGCGATGGCTCTCTGTCTCTCTCACTCACGCATACTTTTTCAATCCACTTCACAGAACTTAATCAGATCTGAAAGGGACATCCTCCTAATTAAACACTCTTAAACACAAGGAATATGAAGCCCCTAAATTTGACAGATGTCTGTGTAGTGCTGTCACTTTCTCTCCACGAACATCTAGAGGAAGAGGGACAGCTAGGATACAGTGTATGTGTGGGTGTGTGCTATACTTGTTATATTTATAATTGGTGTATATTGACATGTTTCATAAGATTATATATATATTTTTGACATAGATACGTGTTTGTAAATAAGCATGTTTTTCACATTCCGGTTTGCATGCCATGCTCTAGTCCTCCACCTCCTCACAAATGACATGTTATTATTCATAATTCCAATTAGCGTACAGTCATGAGGACAATTCACTGTGGTTTCCATGGGATACATTAGTGCACCATTTCTGTGATGTATTGCCGAGCTGTACCGGGAAGTATTTCTGGCCCATTGCTCTTAGGGGGTTAAAGACTGCACCGGATGGATGATGGACGCCCAGTCCCACCTCCCCCCTCGTTGTTAGTGTGAGTATGCCCCCTGTAGCTGAATGACATCACCCCTGCTCTGAGGGCTGGTTGGAGGGCAGAGTGAGCGCTGCTGATTGTTTGTCCTCGTAGAACAGATTTTGATTGAATCTGTCACGGTGACTTCGCACCTTCTTCCTGACTCAGTTTTTTTCTACCATGTCATCACACTTTACCAAATTTTTTCCCCTGTTTTTTTTTGGTCGGCTTTGTAGACCCAGGAGATGATAACTCTACTAGTCAAGGCAGTATGAGATTCTTTGTCACACATTTTATTGGGACATGTTTCTCTCTCTCTCATTGCCTGTCCTACAAGTTCATGTCATCTGTCTTCTATAATTTGATCGGTGTACTGTATCTGCTACCTTCCTGCATTTATTGCTCTGTATTTTCTGTTTTAACTTTTTATAATTAACAGAAGAAGAGTTCCCTTTGACCAATTCTTATTTCTCAGCAGAATCAAATCAAATGTATTTATATAGCCCTTCGTACATCAGCTGATATCTCAAAGTGCTGTACAGAAACCCAGCCTAAAACCCAAACAGCAAGCAGTGCAGGTGTAGAAGCACGGTGGCTAGGAAAAACTCCCTAGAAAGGCCAAAACCTAGGAAGAAACCTAGAGGAACCAGGCTACGAGGGGTGGCCAGTGGAGCAGCAGCACGGCCAGGTGGACTGGTGACAGCAAGGAGTCATCAGGCCAGGTAGTCCTGAGGCATGGTCCTACGGCTCAGGTCCTCCGAGAGAGAGAAAGAAAGAGAGAATTAGAGAGAGCATACTTAAATTCACATAGGACACCGGATAAGACAGGAAAAGTACTCCAGATATAACAAACTGACCCTAGCCCCCGACACATAAACTACTGCAGCATAAATACTGGAGGCTGAGACAGGAGGGGTCAGGAGACACTGTGGCCCCATCCGATGATACCCCCGGACAGGGCCAAACAGGAAGGATATAACCCCACCCGCTTTGCCAAAGCACAGCCCCCACACCACTAGAGGCAGAACTACTCTAATTTTCTATATGATTAGTTTGGTGTGAGTGACGATATACCTGTCAGGATGAGCTCAGTATACTCAGCAAACTGATACCCCGAACTTCTCATGTGTAGCACATTTCCTCGAACTCCCCCTGCACCTCCAGAGTGTATCCAGTTTGTCTGTTTAATGAAGGCTTTGAGTGTGAACGCCTGCCCCTATCCATCACCTACCCAGCCAGCCTGCCACCACACAGAAACAAAAGCTGTATGAATCCTGCCTTCTCATCGATTCTCTTCTTCCCACTGACTGCTGCGTGGCCAGGCCTAATTCAGCTGATTAAATGGGTTTCAGTGAGGCTGCCATGTTGTTTCCCCCAGCACACATTGGTCCGTGATTAGATTTTCTCCCAACACAGAGTCACTTATTTACCCTTTCAGCGGACATCATTAAATAGAATGCCTTTCATAATGTAATTGCTGATAGGCACTGTGCGGTGTACCTTAGTAGCCGCTCGCCATCCGACGATGGTAGTAACAAAGTGTCCTTTATTGGATAAAAGGGAAATTTAAACAGCGCATACAACATAGCACAATCTGTATCTGATGATAGAGATCCTCTTTCCTATGGATGTAAGAGGAGAGGCCAGGTTAAGTGCTGCCTGTTTAAAGATATGGGAAATGGAGATAATATCATGGCTGCTGATTGGGGGTTCAAGTGACTCATGGTCATTAATATCTACCGCAATGCAGAGGAATTATAATGATGTCGCAACAGGCACTTAAATCTGAACAATATGACAGTTGTTTTTCACTTATTTTCTCAAATAAAACCAAATTGGTGAAATTGATCATTTGATTGGTAAAATTGGTTAAATTAATCAGTTGACAGATGTCTCTGGGAAACACTGTTCAAACACTGTTCACTTTAGCAGGAGAAATGTCTAACTGTAAAACGAACAGACACACAAACAAATGAACTATAAAGGACAGTCAACCATAGACCCCCCAAAAATGTATTCCACTCAATAATTCCAATGTACAGTGCCTTGCGAAAGTATTCGGCCCCCTTGAACTTTGCGACCTTTTGCCACATTTCAGGCTTCAAAAATAAAGATATAAAACTGTATTTTTTTGTGAAGAATCAACAACAAGTGGGACACAATCATGAAGTGGAACGACATTTATTGGATATTTAAAACTTTTTTAACAAATCAAAAACTGAAAAATTGGGCGTGCAAAATTATTCAGCCCCTTTACTTTCAGTGCAGCAAACTCTCTCCAGAAGTTCAGTGACGATCTCTGAATTATCCAATGTTGACCTAAATGACTAATGATGATAAATACAATCCACCTGTGTGTAATCAAGTCTCCGTATAAATGCACCTGCACTGTGATAGTCTCAGAGGTCCGTTAAAAGCGCAGAGAGCATCATGAAGAACAAGGAACACACCAGGCAGCCGGATTTGGATACAAAAATATTTCCCAAGCTTTAAACATCCCAAGGAGCACTGTGCAAGCGATAATATTGAAATGGAAGGAGTATCAGACCACTGCAAATCTACCAAGACCTGGCCGTCCCTCTAAACTTTCAGCTCATACAAGGAGAAGACTGATCAGAGATGCAGCCAAGAGGCCCATGATCACTCTGGATGAACTGCAGAGATCTACAGCTGAGGTGGGAGACTCTGTCCATAGGATAACAATCAGTCTTATATTGCACAAATCTGGCCTTTATGGAAGAGTGGCAAGAAGAAAGCCATTTCTTAAAGATATCCATAAAAAGTGTTGTTTAAAGTTTGCCACAAGCCACCTGGGAGACACACCAAACATGTGGAAGAAGGTGCTCTGGTCAGATGAAACCAAAATTGAACTTTTTGGCAACAATGCAAAACGTTATGTTTGGCGTAAAAGCAACACAGCTCATCACACTGAACACACCATCCCCACTGTCAAACATGGTGGTGGCAGCATCATGGTTTGGGCCTGCTTTTCTTCAGCAGGGACAGGGAAGATGGTTAAAATTGATGGGAAGATGGATGGAGCCAAATACAGGACCATTCTGGAAGAAAACCTGATGGAGTCTGCAAAAGACCTGAGACTGGGACGGAGATTTGTCTTCCAACATGACAATGATCCAAAACATAAAGCAAAATCTACAATGGAATGGTTCAAAAATAAACATTTCCAGGTGTTAGAATGGCCAAGTCAAAGTCCAGACCTGAATCCAATCGAGAATCTGTGGAAAGAACTGAAAACTGCTGTTCACAAATGCTCTCCATCCAACCTCACTGAGCTCGAGCTGTTTTGCAAGGAGGAATGGGAAAACATTTCAGTCTCTGTGCAAAACTGATAGAGACATACTCCAAGCGACTTACAGCTGTAATCGCAGCAAAAGGTGGCGCTACAAAGTATTAACTTAAGGGGGCTGAATAATTTTGCACGCCCAATTTTTCAGTTTTTGATTTGTTAAAAAAGTTTGAAATATCCAATAAATGTCGTTCCACTTCATGATTGTGTCCCACTTGTTGTTGATTCTTCACAAAAAAATACAGTTTTATATCTTTATGTTTGAAGCCTGAAATGTGGCAAAAGGTCGCAAAGTTCAAGGGGGCCGAATACTTTCGCAAGGCACTGTATATCTCTTTACCGCATTCGATATAAACAGTAGTGTCCACCGCACTCGATGTAAACAGTAGTGTCCACCGCACTCGATGTAAACAGTAGTGTCCAACGCACTCGATGTAAACAGTAGTGTCCACCGCACTCGATATAAACAGTAGTGTCCACCGCACTCGATGTAAACAGTAGTGTCCACCGCACTCGATGTAAACAGTAGTGTCCACCGCACTCGATATAAACAGTAGTGTCCACCGCACTCGATGTAAACAGTAGTGTCCACCGCACTCGATATAAACAGTAGTGTCCACCGCACTCGATGTAAACAGTAGTGTCCACCGCACTCGATATAAACAGTAGTGTCCACCGCACTCGATGTAAACAGTAGTGTCCACCGCACTCGATGTAAACAGTAGTGTCCACCGCACTCGATGTAAACAGTAGTGTCCACCGCACTCGATATAAACAGTAGTGTCCACCGCACTCGATGTAAACAGTAGTGTCCACCGCACTCGATATAAACAGTAGTGTCCACCGCACTCGATATAAACAGTAGTGTCCACCGGACTCGATATAAACAGTAGTGTCCACCGCACTCGATGTAAACAGTAGTGTCCACCGCACTCGATATAAACAGTAGTGTCCACCGGACTCGATATAAACAGTAGTGTCCACCGCACTCGATATAAACAGTAGTGTCCACCGCACTCAATGTAAACAGTAGTGTCCACCACACTCGATATAAACAGTAGTATCCACCGTACTCGATATAATTAGAAGTATCCACCGCACTCGATATAATTAGAAGTATCCATACATTGGTTTGCACTTATGACCAAAGCTGCTGCTGACTATTTTGTCCTTGGAGAGTGTTTTTGAGGGACCCTGCAGGGTGGAACTGCTGGATAGCACTCTTCCTGGTACTAGGAACCCATTTGGGCCTGTTTTCAACCTCCAACACCCCCCCCCCCCCCCTGCAGTCATGTCCGTTCCCAGAGGCCGGAACATGGACAAACCTCTGGTGATGGTTGTTAGCGCACAACAGGCTTTATTGAATATCAATGATGCTGCCATTACATTGGGAGAAGAAGGAGAAGCAGTGAGTCTAGTTAGAAAAACAAGTATTTACGTGTCACTCCACAATGATACAACAATACAAAATACATACACAAAAATAACACACACACACGTATGCATAAACTAAAAACAGAGTAGAGTAGAAAAGAAAGGACATTTACGTCTCCGTTGGAGGACAAGGTGGCCGGCTTTGGCACAGGCATTAACATTATTGTTACCTATTATAATATAATTTATTATTTTCATGAAGACAGTTCATTTTCATTTTGTCTGGACAGGTGACAAAAAAAATCCCCATTTTCATTGTATAACCCACAGTAAAGCAAGGCATGAGCGTCGGTTTCAATGTGTCAATGTTTCATCGTTACAAAAATAACATACACGTTTATCTAGGGGAGTGTTTACGTCTACATTTAGCAAAAGATATGGCTTGAAAACAGTACAGGGGGTTCTGTGCCAAAAGGTCATTTTAAAAAGGCAGTGGGTGCACAGTTTGTTACTTTCAGGTTTGTTTATCAGTTGGTACCACTTTAGTTCATTACTCTCTAAAAGTGCTGATTGAAAAGCATTCCGGTCTTTTCTAGATTACTGTCTGTTTGTATCAGTGAGTCATATGGATGGAGTTAAAAAAGCGTCAATGAATCAAAGTTTAGTGAAACATTTTTAAAGGTAGGCCACCAATGGCTTTACACTTTGTAACAATGGCACCAAGGGCACGATTTGCATGGTTAGCTATGTTCTTAAGACACATATCAAAAAAGTTCATTAATAATCAACCCCCAATACTTGGACTCACTGACGACATCTAACATGGCAGGACAACAGAAGAAGAAACCAGAAAGAGTTCTAGGCCCTGCTGAGTTCCTATAGTGTACTACCTTAGTTTAGTCCACATTGATATTCCGTTTCCATTGTTGGCACCAGGAAAAACAATATTTAACATTTCTTCAAGGTCATCTTCCATTTCAGAGATCAACACATTGTCATCTGCATAGAAAAGAACAGACCCTCATTCATTGTTAACAGATTATTTTTTTCTAGGACCAGAGTCAGATCGTGAATATACATTGAGAACAGAATAGGTGATAAAATGCAACCCTGTTTTACACCAATGTCAACGGGGAACCAATCTATTAGGCAGCCATTAACTCGAACACAACATTTTACATGATCATTATCAGGCATTTCAGGATGTTACCGTTTAGACCAATTGACTCCAGATTGTCTCATAACATGTATGACCGATAGAAAAACTGGAGAAAAAAAACAGATAGGAAAAAAAGTGGTCAAATAGAATGTCTCTCTATACGACTTTGTGACTTTATTCAATATTTAGATACAATATAAGATTACAATCACTTTATTGGTCAATTGCACACAACCCAGCAAACAGGGGATGTCCTGAGGACATTCAGCGACGTTCCCAATAGGTTCCTTGAAGGTTTCGACGTGACGTTATCCCACTGACTTTCTGAGAACATTCTAACAATATCTTGTGAATGTTCTCTGGGGGACATTTGTCTAGCTCCCTGTATGTTCCCAGGATGTCACTAAGGACCATGTCAATTTCTTTTGGGGACTTTCTCAGGGATTTTGTTTGACTAGTCCTTACTAGTCATGTCGCATGATGGTCCCAAGGGAACATTTTCTGGGGGACCTTTTAATAGTTCTCTGTCTGTTCCAGGGACATTTTTTGAACGTTGTGTCATGGTTCCCTGAAGGTGCCCTGAACATTCTTGGGACGTTGTGTCATAGTCTCCTGGACGTTACTTGGGACATTGCATCAAGGTCCCCTGGAGATTTTGTCTAGTTCCCAGTTTGTCCCGAAGACGTCCCAGAGGATGTTGTGTCATGGTCCCCTGGAGGTTTTGTCTGGTTCCTGACTCGTCCCGGGGACATCCCTGAGGACCTTTTTTTGAAGTTCTTGGAACGTTGCGTCATGGACCCCTGGAGGTTTGTCCTGGGGACGTCCCCGAGGACATTTTTGGGACGTTCTTGGGATGTTTAAAAGTTAATATTCTGTTATCTCATAATCAAATAATGTTGTTGACTCGTCCGATACCCGTATTGGTGGCCAAAGCACAAATTGTAGAATAAACACTTAAAAGCCCCACCTCAGAGAGTATGATGTCATACTCCTGAGGAGGAGAAGCTGGCCAATCAGCGGTCTACTCGTATGAATATTTTTAATGACTAGTATACGCCCTTACCATTCAGTTGTTGGGGTTCGCCCACACCATTACAACACAGAAAAGCTGCTTTTTAACTTACTTACAATTTTTTGGAAGGAAAACTATTTAACTCATATTGTAATTAATTGTAGGTCATATTTCTGGAAACACTTGACAGTTACTTTAATGTGGGCCTCTGGGCCTTGGAGACTTATCATTGACTTCAGAGGCTTGTGACTGTCTCTTCCCTCTCTCTCTTGGTTTGGTCTCACTCCTAGCAACTGAAAGAGGTTACTATTCAGCTTTAGAGGGCACTGTCACTCATTACATTCTTAACCTCTGATCGCCAAACAATTAGATTCTAGTAGAGAGGGAGTGGAGCTGGAACAGAGGCCTGTGGGATGGGACTGAGTGTTTGTGTGGAAGAATTCCCCTCTGGCTTCATCATCTTATGTGATCTGTTGACTGTCCTCAATTTATTATTAATACAGTTGGCCTGCTATTTATAATATCCACGTTCCTTTTTTAGTTATGGTAGGGTAGAAGAAACCCCCTATCAACGGAATGTAATTAAAATATTGCACATTTACATATTTAAACTGATCTACCATACACCATCAAATGGGCTCTCTCCACCCTGTAAAAAACCTGCAGGCCTGCTGAAAGGGCTCAGACTAGCAAGTTAACATCACTTCCTTTTCCTCAAAGAGCTTCTTAATGAAACATAGTAAAAGGCAAATGGTTTTGTAAGAGTAAAATTCCACAAGTGAGTGCGGAGATAAAAACGAGTGAGTGCTCTTTTATGATGAAGGGATTTTGTCCATGCGAGCAGCTTATGTCAGAAGCAGTGATATGGACAATTTGCTCGAGTTCCAGTGCCAACGAGACCTGGCGATGACGCTACCGCTGTACGTCTCCTGCAGAACAGGGCCCGCACTGCTTATCGATTGTTGTTGCTTTCCCGACTGCGGCTGTCGTATGTTGAATGGCCATCCTCGCCACCGTGCGTCAGACGGGTGTACTTGAGGGCAGAGTGCACTGACGGCAGACGAAGGCTACAATGTGAGATCACTCTTAATGGCGTGTCCCTCTGGATGAAAATCACCCTTTCTCAATGTTTTTCATTGGGAGGCAATTTCACTAGAAACGTACATGCCAGTAAATCATGGAATCCCTTCAGCCGCCAATGTACCCTCAGAGGTATTATTCAGACATGGCCAGGTTTTTGACCAGTAAAGTGCATACATCGTTATGTCATGACTCATCTTTAATGTATAGGAACTAGAATAACCTACCAGAAACATAGTCCTCTGTGGAACAGCGTACATTTCCCCTCTGAGGACATTCAAAATGAACCAACTCATGGCCCTTCTATTAGGTGGATTTCTGCTCTTGGCTTGATGAAAAGAATGGAAATCAATTTTATGCCTGCAAAATAATCCCATTTCTATGAACGACTTCAGCATAGGCACAGACCCTTTTGAGGAGTCGTAGCTGAAGGCAGTAGCTTTGTAATCACAGCAGGCTCAGTGTGGCCCAACGCTGAAGAGTTGTAGTCATGGCGAGAAGGGGGAAAAAAATTGTTGATCATTGGGACTGATGCCAAGTCAAAAAAATCATAGAGGGTGGTTCTGTATACAGTTAATGACAGGTGTTTTTGAGTTAGTTTGTGAACTTAGTTTTGCTTGTGGTGGGGGAGCAGGGGGGACTTGGTCAATCAATCAATCAATCAATCAATCAAATGTATTTACAAAGCCCTTTTTAACTCCACAGTCATCACAAAGTGCTTGTACAAAAATCCAGCCTAAAACCACAGAGAGAAAGCAATGCACATGCTTATCCTTCTAGTTTAGTCTGTGTGTTTACTGCCATTGTATGTATACCAGACAGAATTTCTTCCACTTAGTCCAGGTAAACTTGGTTAAGCAGGCCACTGATAAACAACATAAAGCAACACATTGTGGAGAAATGTTACATGCCAACATATTAACATGCCATTCAATGTCCGCTGGCATGAGCTAAAACATGAGAAAATCACAGTAGTGAAAAATGTGGGTGGTAAATTTAGTCATGAAACTACAATACTGGTCTTGTAATAGGAGATAACCTATGGTGCTGCAGCTAAAGCCATTTGCATCACAGAGAAAAAGTAGTCCCCTTATGTAACGGTTCATAGCAACCACTAGCCTTAGGTAAAGCATTACTATGATTGAGTAATGTCCAGAGAGCCCACTCACCTGGTGTCCCTTGACTGGAACAGGCCCTGATTAGCAGGGAAGGAAGATAATATACAGTACCAGTCAAAAGTTTGGATACACCTACTCATTCCTGGGTGTTTCTTTATTTTTACTATTTTCTACATTGTAGAATAATAGTGAAGACATCAAAACTATGAAATAGCGCATATGGAATCATGTAGTAACCAAAACAGTGTTAAATAAATCAAAATATATTTGAGATTCTTCAAAGTAGCCACCTTAATGACAGCTTTGCACACTCTTGGCATTCTCTCAACCAGCTTCATGAGGTAGTCACCTGGAATGCATTTCAATTAACAGGTTTGCTTTGTTAAAAGTTAAGTTTCTGGACATTTCTGGCCAGGTCTTTGTTTCTGGCCATTTTGAGCCTGTAATCGAACCCACAAATGCTGATGCTCCAGATACTCAACTAGTCTATTAAAATGATACACTTGGATTAGCTAACACAACATGTCATTGGAACACAGGAGTGATGGTTGCTGATAATGGGCCTCTGTACGCCTATGTAGATATTCCATTCAAAATCAGCCGTTTCCAGCTACAATAGTCATTTACAACATTAACAATGTCTACACTGTATTTCTGAACAATTTTGAAATGTGCTTTTCTTTCAAAAACAAGGACATTTCTAAGTGACTCCAAACTTTTGAACGGTAGTAGATATATAATCATATTCAGACCCCTTCCCCTTTTCTACATTTTGCTACATTACAGCCTTATTCTAAAATGGATTAACCCCCCCCCCCCCCCCCCCCCCATAACTCTACACACAATGGCCCATAATGACAAAGTGAAAACAGGTTTTGAGAAATGTTTGCAAAATATAAACCTGAAATACCATATTTACATAAGTATTCAGACC
The DNA here is from genome assembly GCF_045791955.1 of Oncorhynchus clarkii lewisi. Taxonomy (NCBI): domain Eukaryota; kingdom Metazoa; phylum Chordata; class Actinopteri; order Salmoniformes; family Salmonidae; genus Oncorhynchus; species Oncorhynchus clarkii. The sequence goes on along the minus strand of NC_092147.1, from coordinate 77,085,188 downwards.
TTCTCCCTTCGATGAGACTCTAAATTTAGATTCCACTTGTGGTAAATTCAATTGATTGAACATGATTTGCAAAGGCACACACCTGTCTATATAAGGTCCCACAGTTGACGGTGCATGTCAGAGCAGAAACCAAGACATGAGGTCGAAGGAATTGTCCGTAAAGCTCTGAAACAGGATTGTGTCGAGGCACAGATCCGGGGAAGGGTACCAAAGAAATCCTGTAGCGTTGGAGGTCCCCAAGTACACAGTGGCCTCTATTCTTAAATGGTAGAAGTTTGGAATCACCAAGACTCTTCCTAGAGCTGGCCGCCTGGCCAAACTGAGCAATTGTTCTTCTGTGGAGATGTGAGAACCTTTTGCAGCACTCCAGCAATCAGGCCTTTATGGTAGAGTGGCCAGACGAAGCCACTCCTCAATAAAAGGCACATGACAGCCTGCTTGGAGTTTACTAAAAGGCTCCTAAAGGACTCTCAGACCATTAGAAACAAGATTCTCTGTTCTGATGAATCCGAGATCATACTCTTTGGCCTGAATGCCAAATGTCACGTCTGGAAACCTGGCACCATCCCTACAGTAAAGCATGTTGTTGGTAGCATCACACTGTGGGATTGTTTTTCAGCGGCAGGAACTGGGTGACTCGTCAGGATCGAGGAGAGACTTGAGAATAGCTGTGCAACGACTCTCCCCATCCAACCTTGATAGAATCTGCAGAGAAGAATGGGTGAAACTCCCTAAATACAGGCGTGCCAAGCTTGTGGCATTATACCCAAGAAGACTCGTGGCTGTAATCGCTACCAAAGGTGCTTCAACAAAGTACTGAGTAAAGGGTCTGAATACTCATGTTAATGTGATATTATTTATTTATTTTTTGTAAATTTGCAAAAATGTCTAAACCTGTTTTTTATTTTTCATTATGGGGTATTGTGTGTAGATTGATGAGGGGGGGGGGGGGAAACTATTTAATACATTTTAGAATAAGGCTGTAATGTTACAAAATGCAGAAAATGGTAAGGGGTCTGTGGAAAAAGTCTAGGGGTATGAATACTTTCCGAATGCACTTTATATAAAGTATAATCTGCATAAAGATTAAGTTGACATTTTTTAACAGATTGACCAGTGGTGTTTATGTAAATAGTGAAGAGAAAAGGTCCCAAAATGGACCCCTGTGGTACAGCTTTATCCACTTCAAGAAATTCTGATCAATCACGATGGCATAAGTTCTGTCACTAAGATAATCATGAAACCTTGAACAGGAATCAGAGCTCAGGTCTATCGAGGACAACTTGTTCAATGAAATAGCACGGTCAACAGTATCAATAGCCTGATTAACAGTATCAAAAGCTTTTGACAGGGCCACAAACAAAGCAGAGAACAACGCAGCACATTTCATTTTAATGTCTAAAGTATTGACAAGATCATTAACAACTAAGTGGTTGCTGTAATAGTGCTACGCCCAGGCCTAAACCCTGATTGGTTTACATTCAAAATACATTTCTCAGATAAAAAGAGCAAAGTTGTACATTTACCAATGATTCATGAATCTTAGCTAGACAAGGAAGCCTTGAAATGGAGCGATAATGATTAAGATCACTACTGTCCCCTCTCTTATGGAGTGGCAGCACAAGAGCTGATTTCCATTATTTTTGAATATTTCCTGATAAAAAATGTCAATAGAAAATGTGGGTTTTTGAGCCAACAATAATTGGCCCTGCACACTGAAGCAGACCAGGACCCAATAGTTCAGTCCCTGTGGATTCCCTGTGGATTTCTGCTTTTTTTTCTGCAAATAGCCTAAAAGAAAAGCTTTGAGTATAATTTATCTGATCATTCAGCAAGTTTCCCCTATCAGCATCCAGCCCAATATCATTGTGAATGGGTTTAAAAGATATTTCAAAAAGATAGTCCGCTGAAATTAAATGGTGATTTAAATGCATCAATGCATTTTCTTTCTGTAATGAGGCCAGTGTCTGAATTAATTTGTTGTGGCAAAGAAGAGGAAGTAGAATCCTTCAGGGATTTCCAGTTTTCCAGAATTTTGTCGGGTTCCCATTACAATCCGATAGAGCAGTTACATAATAATCAGATTTAGCCTTTCTGATTTGTCTTACACAATGATTCCTCAGTTGCTTAAAAGCTTACCAGTCCGGTCCTAAGCCTGTGTTCCTGGCCTTGACACAAGCATTATCTCTTTTATGAATGACTTCTGATAATTCCAGAGTGTACCAAGCATTCAATCAACCTTTAACCCTTAATTTTTTTAAGGGAGCATGATTAACTACAATAGTATTGAAGACATTTCTAAAAAGGCCTAAAGATAAATCAGGTTCAGGGATAGCTGCCATAGCTGAAATGCAATTAAGGTCACAAAAATAAAGATCATGTAAAATAAAAAAATAAAAACATTTAATGATAGTTAACTGACGTTTTTAAAGTTCCTCATTGTGATGACACGAGGATGATTTAAAAAATAATAATAAATAAAATTATTCCCACATTTCTAACACAAACAACTGGGCAATGGTCACTAATGTCTTGGGCGAAGACACTTTCGCTGGTGTATTTATTAGGATAAGATCAATCAAAGTTGACTTTGAAGAATATTTAGGGTTGGGCCGTGTAGGCTTAGTAACCAGCTGGGTTAGGTTTAGATCATTACACATGTCTTTTAGATTGTCTGAAGCCTGCATTTCCAATCATAATCTAGGTCCCCCAGGATATTAACTTCTGATTTAGTAAAAGAAGACAAACTAGTTAACTCCTCAAGGGAGGACGGTAGACCATTGGAGGAACTTAGACCCCAGTAACAGTTATAGATACATTTTTCCCCAGACAAAGGCTTAAGATACTAGGCCCCAAAAAAGACAAGGGAAATGGATTTCAGTAAAGAGACCAATTCTTTTTTATAAAACAAATGGCCACTCCACCACCTCTACCTGGTCTGTCAGGTTTGTACACATAATAACCCTCCGTATTAATATCCGAGTCCAGAGTGTCCCCAGAGATCCAAGTTTCAGTCAATACCATAATGTCCGGATTCATCTGCATAGCACAGATGAAGATACAATCCAGTTTAGGAAGTAAGCGCCTGATGTTCACATATATCAACCCAAGTCCTTTACGATTTTTAAAGTCACAATGAAACTCCAACTCAAACAAGCTGTGTTCAATAGGCTGTTGCAGGCCCTGTCTGATGGTTGATATTGATATAGTTGGTACGGCTATAAGATTGCATAGAACTGAAACATTTGGTCTATCCCTATTAGTAATAGGGGAAGGAGTACAAATTGGAATTACTTTTCCAAGGTTAGCACCATAGGGCTTGAGGCCGCAGCCAATGTCAGTATGAGGAACTCTCAGAATAACCATGATGGAATGTTATAAACAGACTTTACATGGGCTTTGGTTGCGATCACGCAACAGCCCAAGCTGTTCAAGTTTATGGAACTCACATTTGAACTAAAAGAACTGGGTGAGCAGAACACAGTGGGCTTCTCTTTTGATCTAACAATAGCAGATCTAAGAGTGTAGTTCAAACGAATGGGTACATGATTACAACTGAAACCCCCCCTGGCATTATAGACAACAGTACGACGTTAACTCTTAGAAAGGATGGGAGGTATTACCTGAGTGGGGAAAACAACTTATCTCATTCTGCTGTCAAAATTGACTACAAAGTGTAAATAGGGAGAAAAAAATTCAGTCAGTCTCGTCTAAAACTGAGATTTGCAAAATAATGAGGAAAAAATGCTATGTCACGGAATGAAGGGTACTGTAACAGTTTTCCTTGGGTTGGGTTTATTTAAATCCTACCCACAACTGGCAGCACCGAAGTATTCATCAATTCGGAGCGCAGCTGCACTCAACCCGATCGTAATACCCATGGTCAATTAGGTTTGATATTCAGTATCCCTATGGGACTATTTGGGGACCATCAGTAAATTACACAATGTACATGGGACAATATTTTAAAATGTCAATAGTGCCAAATTTCAATGACCTAAAACCTCAAACCAACAATAAATAGTAGAAATGCATACACAAATATTGAAAGCATTTACTAAGATGACTAAAATGTGTGCAACATGAAAATATTGTCCCATTTACATTGTGCAATGAATTGACAGTCTTATCTAGCCCCAGAGATGGGCTATTCAAAGTCAAACCAATTTTCCTACAGTCACACACCAGCTGGTTGAAGCTAATTGGTGAAAGAAGTTGGCTAGCTTGCTAGCTAGTTCGGGCTACTTCCAGACACAAGACTTGGTTAGAATGTTTCAAGTTATCTAGATGGGTGAGTGACTAACTGTGTGTACTGTTTTGGCAGTGTGAAAGTACAAATGCTTCCCACGTTGGAACACAAACACAAGAGACACGTCTCCAAGACCCAAATCTCGTTCGGTCACATTTCCTAATGAGGAAAATTGAAATGAAGTTTAAATCAGGAATTTCAGCCCCCGTTAAAATCTTCTACACATTATTTTTATTGATGTTTCGATGATCATTTGACCTCTTGAACTCCTTTGCAGTGTAGTGTTCTTACATGAACTACTGTCTTGAATTCTTCTAACGGAAACTCTGTCTACTTCTGTGTTCTTGTCAACAACATATGTTTTATCAAGGTATTATCAGTCTGTCCACTGTATGTAGTATCTTCAATGTCTTTCCTATCCTTCTCACAAACTTCCTTTCTCTGTTCTTCCTCCCATAGATCGCCTTCTCCCAGCACAACAGCATCATGGACCTGGTGCAGTTTTTCGTCACCTTTTTCAGGTACGTACCATTTAGATCAGTGGTTCTCAACCCTAGTCCTGGGGAAACAAACATTTTTGTTTTTGTCCTAGCACTACACAGCTGATTCAAATCAACAACTCCTCATCAGGCTTTAATGATTTGAATCAGGTGTGTAGTGCTAGGGCAAAAACAAAAATGTGCACCTATTTGGGTCCCCAGGACCAGGGTTGAGAACCACTGATTTAGATGTGACATTTTCCATTGTAAATCCCTTTGTGCTTAATAAAAAAGACAACAGCAGAAAAGTTCTAGAGGATTTGTATTCCATGTGTGAGAGAGTCATTTTGCACCACCCACCTAATCTTACCTGTGGATAGTATATATCTAATGAGTGGGTGGAAAGGAACAGACGACAAGATGTAGGATCTTAATTTGATCACTCTTTTGTTGCTGAGAATTGCGAATGTGTAGTATAAATGCAAACTTTGAAATTTGACTTGATTTGATTTACAATTGAAAGAAAAATGTGTCAACCCCTACAAACACGTCCATTCATTATAATCCACATAATAATTCATATTTCCTGCCGCTGCAGGATTATTTTCCCGCTGTAGAAAACTGGCTCAAGATCTAACATCTGTAATTGTCTGCTGTCACCAGGCTAACTTCTGCCAGTCAAACAGTTTCACTGAATGAGCAGACGGTGTGTTGTGTTCTGTGAGTGAGTTGTGTGCTGGTGTCCTGAGCCGGACGTGGGTAACCTTTAGGCCACCATACCCAGATGTCATCATTCAGAACCAGTTTGTGGTTCAGTCAAGTTGCTCCAAGAGCTTCTTCCACTGTGTCATGTTTCGTATTGGCACGCACACGGTCTTCCTCACTAACTGTCATCTTTAGCAACTGCCTTTCGAAGCATGCACTTTTCACTTCGCAGATGTAACAGCTGATTTCTAGATATATTGTCACTCTCTGTGTTTGTCCTCTACTCTTATCATGCCATGTTACATTTACTGCAGTGATCAAGTGCAGTTATTATTATATCACACTAAGTAGAACCTCCCCTGTGCATCATGGGTCCTGTGTGATGCTTCCAATTGGTAGTAGAAGCAGTATATGGGCCTCCCTGTGTTGCCTCATTAGATGTTTTATTTATTTTGTAGTTCACCTTTATTTAACCAGGTAGACCAGTTGAGAACATGTTATCATTTACAACTGCGACCTGGCCAATATAAAGCAAAGCAGTGCGACAAAAACAACAACACAGAGTTACACATGGGATAAACAAACGTACAGTCAATAACACAATAAAAAAATATTTGTACAGTGTGTGCAAATGTAGAAGAGTAGGGAGGTAAAGGCAATAAATAGGCCATAAAGCCGAAATAATTACAATTTAGCATCAACACTGGAGTGATAGATGTGCAGATGATGATGTGCAAGTAGAGATACTGGGATGCAAAAGAGCAAGAGGATAAATAACAATATGGGGATGAGGTAGATGGGTGTGCTATTTACAGATGGGCTGTGTACAGGTAAGCTGCTCTGAGAGCTGATGCTTAAAGTTAGAGAGGGAGATATAAGACTCCAGCTTCAGTGATTTTTGATAAGAGGCTTTAGGCAAAGGGAAAAAATGGTTAATGTGTCAGAGGGGGTGGCTAAGTTAACATGGTTGTGAATGTGTCTATGTAAATGTAGGTTATGCATGTGAGGGTGCACGGTCCATTGCATGTTTGTGTCTACATGCTTCGGTGTGTGTGTGTGTGTGTGTGTGTGCGCCTGTGTGTGGGTGTGTGTGTGTGTTGGCTGTGCTCCATTGATGTGTATAAAAGCTGAAGTGGCAGGGCGGCAGAGCTGCGTTGCCTCAGTGTGTGAGGAGAGCCCTGCAGGCTGAGGGTACAGCCCACTGACATGATGGAGCTGGCACCACAGAGAGCGAGAGAGAGAAATGGGGGGACGAGGGAGGGAGAGAGGGGTCGAGAGACAGCAGAAAGGAGGGGAGGGAAATGAAAGGAGGGGAGGGAAAGAGAGATCTATTCCCTCAGAGTTAAATACTCTCAGTGCTTTACGTTTGTTGTCTTGCTCCAATCCTGAGTTAGGACAGTATGCAATCCTAGATTTTACCAGTCATCCTCTCGTTTCAGGTACTCTAACAACAGTTCAGCTGTTTGCTCATTTGGCCGTGTTTGTTTGGCCTTTCTACATGCCTCTCTTGTAGCATCTGTCTTCTGTTTCTCTCTTAGTATATATTCACCTGTTTGTGTGACTATGTGTGTCTGGCAAGCTATATATATTTCTGCAATTATCTTTACTGTACAGTACACCTAGTCTGCCCATCTGGTGCTGTGTTTGTGTGTGTGACTATGCCACAGTGCCTTCCCATCCTGCCTCCCTGTCACTGTGATTGATATGTTGCCATGGCATTGCTGAACTGAGTGATTTCAGCCAGATAAAGTAGCTGTTGTCTGAGAGGGCCCTTTCAAAATAGACACCTGAGATGACAGGAATAAAGAACTCTCCGGGGAAAAAGAAAGGCGGAGGTGTATGTTTCATGATTAACCACTCATGGTGTGATTGTGGTAACATACAGGAACTCAAGTCTTTTTGTTCACCCGACCTAGAATACCTCACAATCAAATGCCGATCCCCATTACCTCCCGAGAGAATTATCTTTGGTCATCATCACAACCGTGTATATTCACCCTCAAGCCGACACCAAGATGGCTCTCAAGGAACTACACTGGATATTATCCTGATGGAACATTTATTGTAGCTGGGGACTTCAATAAGCAAATCTAAGGCATCAAAAACCCTCGACCATTGCTATTCTCCCTTTCAGGACGGCTACAAGGCCGTCCTCTGCCAGATCAAGCCTCCATTCTTCTCCTCCCTTCCTATAGGCCAAAACTCAATTAGGAAGAACCCATGTTAAGGACTATTCAATGCTGGGTCCCATTATGCCTGGCAAAAACCAAACACTGCATTCCACAGTAAGAACCTCATACCAACGGTCAAGCACGGTGGTGGTAGTGGTTTGGGGATGCTTGGCTGCCTCAGGACCTGGACGACTTGCCTTAATAGAAGGAAGCATGAATTCTACTCTGTATCAGAGAATTCTACAGGACAACGTCAGGCCGTCCATCTGTGAAGCTGAGTCATACAGCAAAACAGTGATCCAAAACACACAATCAACTCTACATGAAAATGGTTAAAAAGCAACACATTTGAAGTTTTGAAATAGCATATTCAAAGTCCAGACCTAATCCCAATTGAGATGTAGTGGCAGGACTTGAAACGAGCAGTTCATGCTTGAAAACCCACAAATGTCGCTGAGTTAAAGCAGTTCTGCATGCAAGAGTGGACCAGAATTCCTCCACAGCGATGTTAGAGACTGATCAACAACTACAGGAAGCATTTGGTTGCAGTCATTGCAGTTAAAGTTGGCACGGCCAGTTATTGAGTTTAAGGGGGAATTACTTTTTCACACAGAGGAATTGGGTGTATGTAAATTCAGGTTCTCTTGATCTAATATGAGGTTTTGGTTGAAGATCTCATAACATTCCAGACTATTTGCATTGCCCCCGGTCCTTTTACGCCGCTGCTACTCTCTGTTATTATCTATGCATAGTCACTTTAATAACTCTACGTACATGTACATATTACCTCAATTACCTCGACTAACCGGTGCCCCCGCACATTGACTCTGTACCGGAACCCCCTGTATATAGTCTTGCTGTTGTTATTTTACTGCTGCTCTTTAATTACTTGTTCCTTTTATTTCTTATTCATATTTTTTAAACTGCACTCTTGGTTAGGGCTTGTAATCAAGCATTTTACTGTAAGGTCTACACACCTGTTGTATTCGCCGCATGTGACTAATAAAATTTGATTTGATTCAAATATGCAAAAATAGAGAAAATCAGAAAGGGAAGAAATATTTCTCACGGCACTGTGTATTTATACTCCTGGACTCTGACATTGCTCGTCCTAATATTGCTATACTTCTTATTTCTTCCATTATTTTACTTTTAGATTTGTAGATATTACTGTACTGTTGGAAGTAGGACACAAGCATTTCGCTACATCCGCAATAACATCTGCTAAATATGTGTATGTGACCAATAAAATGTGATTTGATGTCCCTGTTATAGATATTTTAGCAGCTTATGCCTGTGTTACCCAACTCCAGTCCTCCAGTACCCCCAACAGCACACTTATTCATTGTAGCCCTCAACAAGCACACCTGATTCAACTTGTCAACTGATCATCAAGCCAGTGATGAGTTGAATTAGGTCTGTTGGTCTAGTGCTACAACAAAAATGTGTTCTGTTGGGGGTTCTGGAGGACTGGAGTTGGGGAAACAGGGGCTTATTTAAGTTTTGATGCCAGAGAAGCCAGTGTTTGGAGAATATATTGACACAGGGTGTTGTTAGGCCTGAGACAAAGTCGAATTTGAATATTGAAACAATGTTGCAAATATCGGAGAGACAGACGGCAAGGTTTATACAAATCTCCCCTGTTGAAAACTAAATGTTAGTCTAAAAGAAATGTGAGATAATGTCTAGATGATTTTTATAGTGGAGATCAACTTTATAACTTGCCTGGTAGGGCTGATGAGACAGTGGATTGCGCAAATAGGCATTTTAACATCATAGATTTAGCCAGCGGTAACTTGTGGAATAGACACCAGCTGGAATGCGCTTTTAACCAGCATTCAGGATTCGATAGCTGAAGACAATATTTGTTTATCCGTCCTTGGTATTTATAAATGTACTTTATTATTTTGGTTGTCTGAGTAAGGAGAAGTTTGGATGAGAAAAGGCTGGGACTAAGGCTGGACACATGAGGCGAAACACTTTCGCTATACAGTGCCTTGCGAAAGTATTCGGCCCCCTTGAACTTTGCGACCTTTTGACACATTTCAGGCTTCAAACATAAAGATATAAAACTGTATTTTTTTGTGAAGAATCAACAACAAGTGGGACACAATCACGAAGTGGAACGACATTTATTGGATATTTAAAACTTTTTTAACAAATCAAAAACTGAAAAATTGGGCGTGCAAAATTATTCAGCCCCTTTACTTTCAGTGCCTCAAACTCTCTCCAGAAGTTCAGTGAGGATCTCTGAATGATCCAATGTTGACCTAAATGACTAATGATGATAAATACAATCCACCTGTGTGTAATCAAGTCTCCGTATAAATGCACCTGCACTGTGATAGTCTCAGAGGTCCGTCAAAAGCGCAGAGAGCATCATGAAGAACAAGGAACACACCAGGCAGGTCCGAGATACTGTTGTGAAGAAGTTTAAAGCCGTATTTGGATACAAAAAGATTTCCCAAGCTTTAAACATCCCAAGGAGCACTGTGCAAGCGATAATATTGAAATGGAAGGAGTATCAGACCACTGCAAATCTACCAAGACCTGGCCGTCCCTCTAAACTTTCAGCTCATACAAGGAGAAGACTGATCAGAGATGCAGCCAAGAGGCCCATGATCACTCTGGATGAACTGCAGAGATCTACAGCTGAGGTGGGAGACTCTGTCCATAGGACAACAATCAGTCGTATATTGCACAATTCTAGCCTTTATGGAAAAGTGGCAAGAAGAAAACCATATCTTAAAGATATCCATAAAAAGTGTCATTTAAAGTTTGCCACAAGCCACCTGGGAGACACACCAAACATGTGGAAGAAGGTGCTCTGGTCAGATGAAACCAAAATTGAACTTTTTGGCAACAATGCAAAACGTTATGTTTGGCGTAAAAGCAACACAGCTCATCACCCTGAACACACCATAGCCACTGTCAAACATGGTGGTGGCAGCATCATGGTTTGGGCCTGCTTTTCTTCAGCAGGGACAGGGAAGATGGTTAAAATTGATGGGAAGATGGATGGAGCCAAATACAGGACCATTCTGGAAGAAAACCTGATGGCGTCTGCAGAGGGACATCAGAGACTGTAACGTTCTTTGCTTCACGGAAACGTGGCTCACTGGAGAGACGCTATCCGAGGCGGTGCAGCCAACGGGTTTCTCCACGCATCGCGCAGACAGAAACAAACATCTTTCTGGTAAGAAGAGGGGCGGGGGCGTATGCCTTATGACTAACGTGACATGGTGTGATGAAAGAAACATACAGGAACTCAAATCCTTCTGTTCACCTGATTTAGAATTCCTCACAATCAAATGTAGACCGCATTATCTACCAAGAGAATTCTCTTCGATTATAATCACAGCCGTATATATCCCCCCCCCAAGCAGACACATCGATGGCTCTGAATTAACTTTATTTGACTCTTTGCAAACTGGAAACCATTTATCCGGAGGCTGCATTCATTGTAGCTGGGGATTTTAACAAGGCTAATCTGAAAACAAGACTCCCTACATTTTATCAGCATATCGATTGCGCAACCAGGGGTGGAAAGACCTTGGATCATTGTTACACTAACTTCCGCGACGCATATAAGGCCCTGCCCCGCCCCCCTTTCGGAAAAGCTGACCACGACTCCATTTTGTTGATCCCTGCCTACAGACAGAAACTAAAACAAGAGGCTCCCACGCTGAGGTCTGTCCAACGCTGGTCCGACCAAGCTGACTCCACACTCCAAGACTGCTTCCACCACGTGGACTGGGACATGTTTCGTATTGCGTCAGACAACAACATTGACGAATACGCTGATTCGGTGTGCGAGTTCATTAGAACGTGCGTTGAAGATGTCGTTCCCATAGCAACGATTAAAACATTCCCTAACCAGAAACCGTGGATTGATGGCAGCATTCGCGTGAAACTGAAAGCGCAAACCACTGCTTTTAATCAGGGCAAGGTGTCTGGTAACATGACCGAATGCAAACAGTGCAGCTATTCCCTCCGCAAGCCTATCAAACAAGCTAAGCGTCAGTACAGAGACAAAGTAGAATCTCAATTCAACGGCTCAGACACAAGAGGCATGTGGCAGGGTCTACAGTCAATCACGGACTACAGGAAGAAATCCAGCCCAGTCACGGACCAGGATGTCCTGCTCCCAGGCAGACTAAATAACTTTTTTGCCCGCTTTGAGGACAATACAGTGCCACTGACACGGCCTGCAACGAAAACATGCGGTCTCTCCTTCACTGCAGCCGAGGTGAGTAAGACATTTAAACGTGTTAACCCTCGCAAGGCTGCAGGCCCAGACGGCATCCCCAGCCGCGCCCTCAGAGCATGCGCAGACCAGCTGGCCGGTGTGTTTACGGACATATTCAATCAATCCCTATACCAGTCTGCTGTTCCCACATGCTTCAAGAGGGCCACCATTGTTCCTGTTCCCAAGAAAGCTAAGGTAACTGAGCTAAACGACTACCGCCCCGTAGCACTCACTTCCGTCATCATGAAGTGCTTTGAGAGACTAGTCAAGGACCATATCACCTCCACCCTACCTGACACCCTAGACCCACTCCAATTTGCTTACCGCCCAAATAGGTCCACAGACGATGCAATCTCAACCACACTGCACACCGCCCTAACCCATCTGGACAAGAGGAATACCTATGTGAGAATGCTGTTCATTGACTACAGCTCGGCATTCAACACCATAGTACCCTCCAAGCTCGTCATCAAGCTCGAGACCCTGGGTCTCGACCCCGCCCTGTGCAACTGGGTACTGGACTTCCTGACGGGCCGCCCCCAGGTGGTGAGGGTAGGCAACAACATCTCCTCCCCGCTGATCCTCAACACTGGGGCCCCACAAGGGTGCGTTCTGAGCCCTCTCCTGTACTCCCTGTTCACCCACGACTGCGTGGCCACGCACGCCTCCAACTCAATCATCAAGTTTGCGGACGACACAACAGTGGTAGGCTTGATTACCAACAACGACGAGACGGCCTACAGGGAGGAGGTGAGGGCCCTCGGAGTGTGGTGTCAGGAAAATAACCTCACACTCAACGTCAACAAAACTAAGGAGATGATTGTGGACTTCAGGAAACAGCAGAGGGAACACCCCCCTATCCACATCGATGGAACAGTAGTGGAGAGGGTAGCAAGTTTTAAGTTCCTCGGCATACACATCACAGACAAACTGAATTGGTCCACTCACACAGACAGCATTGTGAAGAAGGCGCAGCAGCGCCTCTTCAACCTCAGGAGGCTGAAGAAATTCGGCTTGTCACCAAAAGCACTCACAAACTTCTACAGATGCACAATCGAGAGCATCCTGGCGGGCTGTATCACCGCCTGGTACGGCAACTGCTCCGCCCTCAACCGTAAGGCTCTCCAGAGGGTAGTGAGGTCTGCACAACGCATCACCGGGGGCAAACTACCTGCCCTCCAGGACACCTACACCACCCGATGTCACAGGAAGGCCATAAAGATCATCAAGGACATCAACCACCCGAGCCACTGCCTGTTCACCCCGCTATCATCCAGAAGGCGAGGTCAGTACAGGTGCATCAAAGCTGGGACCGAGAGACTGAAAAACAGCTTCTATCTCAAGGCCATCAGACTGTTAAACAGCCACCACTAACATTGAGTGGCTGCTGCCAACACACTGACACTGACTCAACTCCAGCCACTTTAATAATGGGAATTGATGGGAAATGATGTAAATATATCACTAGCCACTTTAAACAATGCTACCTTATATAATGTTACTTACCCTACATTATTCATCTCATATGCATATGTATATACTGTACTCTATATCATCGACTGTATCCTTATGTAATACATGTATCACTAGCCACTTTAACTATGCCACTTTGTTTACATACTCATCTCATATGTATATACTGTACTCGATACCATCTACTGTATCTTGCCTATGCTGCTCTGTACCATCACTCATTCATATATCCTTATGTACATATTCTTTATCCCCTTACACTGTGTACAAGACAGTAGTTTTGGAATTGTTAGTTAGATTACTTGTTGGTTATTACTGCATTGTCGGAACTAGAAGCACAAGCATTTCGCTACACTCGCATTAACATCTGCTAACCATGTGTATGTGACAAATAAAATTTGATTTGATTTGATTTGAAAAGACCTGAGACTGGGACGGAGATTTGTCTTCCAACAAGACAATGATCCAAAACATAAAGCAAAATCTACAATGGAATGGTTCAAAAATGAACATATCCAGGTGTTAGAATGGCCATGTCAAAGTCCAGACCTGAATCCAATCGAGAATCTGTGGAAAGAACTGAAAACTGCTGTTCACAAATGCTCTCCATCCAACCTCACTGAGCTCGAGCTGTTTTGCAAGGAGGAATGGGAAAAAATGTCAGTCTCTCGATGTGCAAAACTGATAGTAAAAATGTAGATACCCCAAGCGACTTACAGCTGTAATCGCAGCAAAAGGTGGCGCTACAAAGTATTAACTTAAGGGGGCTGAATAATTTTGCACGCCCAATTTTTCAGTTTTTGATCTGTTAAAAAAGTTTGAAATATCCAATAAATGTCGTTCCACTTCATGATTGTGTCCCACTTGTTGTTGATTCTTCACAAAAAAAATACAGTTTTATATCTTTATGTTTGAAGCCTGAAATGTGGCAAAAGGTCGCAAAGTTCAAGGGGGCCGAATACTTTCGCAAGGCACTGTATTTGCACTATTTGTCATTTAAGTCACAGAATCACCTATCTACTACAGTACATCATGCTTATATTTAACACATGCACGCAGGAGAAAAACAACTAAAGTGTGGGGGAAAAAGGTTGGAAGGTTCTCACTTCATTTTAACCTCCCACTAAACTCTCAACATGGGGTAGCAATCTAAAGCCTTGTTCACACCGCAGGCCTTAAAGCTCACGTCAGTTTTGTTTTTCATATCCGTTTTTAGAATACTGACTAAACAGCAAGTTACAAGTGACCAAATCGGATTTGTGTGTGTTCAGACAGCAGTCATTTTCTGACATGGCTACTCTAGTTGTCATAGGCAAATTGTTGGTGGTGCTCGTGCTTCTTATCACTTATCAGTTATGTAGCAAGCTATGGTGACAACAATGCCTGCCAGGAACGTCTCCCAGTTGCCTTTGAATGTTCAAAATCATAGTGTAAGAACACTTTTAAAGTCTCAAAAGATAAGATGATCCAACTTTCAAAACAATACATTTTTGACTAGCCACAGGGCAGTCAGCTAGCTAGGTAGGTACTGTAGCTAGGTAGGTACTGTAGCTAGGTAGGTACTGTAGCTAGGTAGGTACTGTAGCTGTTTAACTTTCTAGCACAGTTACTCATTTGTTTGTAAACGATTAACAAGCTAGTTAGCGACCACATGTTCTTGTCAATCTGTCAACAGAGTAGCTAGCAAGTAACAAGATAAACCACTTGATGGCAAACAAATCAGATTTGACCACCTACGAAGGTGGCTTGAAATATCAAAATCCATGTGCTTTTTGGCTGTTCAGACTGCAGGAAAAAGAACGGATTCGAATCAGATATGCCACCCCAAAAAATGGATTGAATAACTTCAAACTGCGAATGTGAACAAGGCTCAAGAGACTCTGATTAACTGCTAAAAACTAATTTGACCAGCTTTTATCTGAAGAGTGGTTGCTCTCTATCATTCACCCTTTTCAGAGCGGTTCCCTAAATGAGCAAGAACTATTTTAATACTGAAGGAGCGTTTATGGTGCTTCTCCTCTTCAGCCCCAATGCTACTAGAATTGGTGACATTGGCAGTTCAGTTTGGTCCAATTACTCTTTTCCTCTCTCTCAGCTGATTAGCAATCATCTCTGCTTCTTTTCTCGCTCAAGTTCAGCACAGAGACAATATACAAAGCTAAGTGGCTATTAAGCCTCTTTCAGCTGTCCCAATTAATTCAAAATGTATCAACACTGTGCCACTGCGACCTGAGGGATACTCCAGGCAGTGTGACAAACAACACTGCTTCGTGTGCTCTGTGTCACAGATAGAAAGGTAAACAATTGGGATCATCTTATCCACTGTTTGGTCTCCCTTAGAAATCAGCCTATGGTGTAGAGATGAAATTGGGCTTTATTTATTTTGGTAATTTGTGGACTGTGTGCTGAGGATTTGGTACTGATTGCATAGTTTGCTACTGGTGTTTTCTGCTATGTTCTCCAGTGATTGTGATGTCTTTTAAACCTCTTCCCCATGTTCATGCGATCCACTATACTGAACCTCAGCCCCTCCGTACACACACACACACACACACACACACACACACACACACACACACACACACACACACACACACACACACACACAATTATACATACACTGAGCCATGGCGTAAACTAACCATGTGAATCCAGGTGAAAGCTACAGTGGTTCCTCCTTTAAAAGTTGCAAGCTTACGCCGCGGGACTTAGAGGTAATTTGTGGTTTAGTACGATACCCTGCGTCACCACTTCATTGCTCCAGACCAGCGCAAGGGGGAGTTAGAGCACTGTATATGCTTTTTGATCCTACTGTGTCTCTAACTGATAATGAATTGTCAACATAAACCTAAATAGAAACGGATAATTGTGCACAACTTCAGTATTACTTATTTCACTGTAGAGCCTCTAGCCCTGCTCAATGTGCCTTAACCAACCATGTTGTTCCACCTCCTACATATGCGATGACATCACCTGGTTTAAATGTCTCTAGAGACTATATCTCTCTCATCATTACTCAATGCCTAGGTTTACCTCCAATGTACTCACATCCGACCTTACCTTTGTCTGTACACTATGCCTTGAATCTATGCTATCATGCCCAGAAACCTGCTCCTTTTACTCTGTTCTGAACGCGCTAGACGGCCAGTTCGTTTCGCATTTAGCCATACCCTTATCATACTTCTTCTCTGTTCCTCTGGTGATGTAGAGGTTAATTCAGGTCCTGCTGTGCCTAGCTCCACTCCCACTCCCCAGGTGCTCTCATTTGTTGACTTCTGTAACCGTAAAAACCTTGGTTTCATGCATGTTAGCATTAGAAACCTACTCCCAAAGTTTGTTTTACTCACTGCTTTAGCACACTCTGCCAACACGCATGTCTTAGCCATGTCTGAATCCTGGCTTAGGAAAACCACCAAAAACCCTGAAATCTCCATCGCTAACTATAACATTTTCCGCCTAGATAGAGCTGCCAAAGGGGGCGGTGTTGCAATCTACTGAAAAGATAGCCTTCAGAGTTCTGTATTACTATACAAGTCTGTACCCAAACAATTTGAGCTTCTACTTCTAAAAGTTCACCTTTCCAGAAACAAGTCTCTCACTGTTGCCGCTTGCTATAGACCTCCCTCTGCCACCAGCTGTGCCCTCGATACCATATGTGAATTGATTGCCCCCCATCTGTCTTCTGAGCTCGTGCTACTAGGTGACCTAAACTGGGACATGCTTAACACCCCGGCCATC
The DNA here is from genome assembly GCF_045791955.1 of Oncorhynchus clarkii lewisi. Taxonomy (NCBI): domain Eukaryota; kingdom Metazoa; phylum Chordata; class Actinopteri; order Salmoniformes; family Salmonidae; genus Oncorhynchus; species Oncorhynchus clarkii. The sequence goes on along the minus strand of NC_092147.1, from coordinate 77,068,124 downwards.
CTACAATCCAAGCTTGATGCCCTCAATCTCACACAAATTATCAATGAACCTACCAGGTACAACTCCAAATCCGTAAACACGGGCACCCTCATAGATGTCATCCTAACTAACTCGCCCTCCAAATACACCTCTGCTGTTTTCAATCAAGATCTCAGCGATCACTGCCTCATTGCCTGCGTCCATAATGGGTCTGCGACCAAACGACCACCCCTCATCACTGTCAAACTCTCCCTAAAACAATTCTGCGAGCAGTCCTTTCTAATTGACCTGGCCCGGGTATCCTGGAATGACATTGACCTCATCCCGTCAGTAGATGATGCCTGACTATTCTTTAAAAGTGCCTTCCTCACCATCTTAAATAAGAATGCCCTCATTCAAAAAATGTAGAACTAGGAATAGATTGAGTCCTTGGTTCACCTGTCTGCCCTTGACCAGCACAAAAACATCCCGTGGCGTTCTGCATTAGCATCGAATAGCCCCCGTGATATGCAACTTTTCAGGGAAGTTAGGAACAAATATACACAGGCAGTTAGGAAAGCTAAGGCTAGCTTTTTCAAACAGAAATTTGCATCCTGTAGTACTAACTCAAAAAAGTTCTGGGACACTGTAATGTCCATGGAGAATAAGAATACCTCCTCCCAGCTGCCCACTGCACTGAAGATAGGAAACACTGTCACCACCGATAAATCCACTATAATTGAGAATTTCAATAAGCATTTCTCTACAGCTGGCCATGCTTTCCACCTGGCTACCCCTACCCCGGTCAACTGCCCGGCACCCTCCACAGCAACCCGCCATTGCCCCCACCATTTCTCCTTTACACAAATCCAGATAGCTGATGTTCTGAAAGAGCTGCAAAATCTGGACCCCTACAAATCAGCCGGGCTAGACAATCTGAACAAGTAACAAGTAAAAATTAGCCTCGGTAGTGTGTGTGACCTCCACGTGCCTGTAAGACCACCCTATCTTTCTTACATTTTCTGACGAAATTGTTGCAACCCCTATTACTAGCCTGTTCAACCTCTCTTTCGTATCGTCTGAGATTCTCAAAGATTGGAAAGCTGCCACGGTCATCCCCCTCTTCAAAGGGGATGACACTCTAGACCCAAACTGCTACAGACCTATATCTATCCTACCCTGTCTTTCTAAGGTCTTCGAAAGCCTAGTTAACAAACAGATTACCGACCATTTCGAATCCCACCGTACCTTCTCCGCTTTGCAATCTGGTTTCAGAGCTGGTCATGGATGCACCTCAGCCACGCTCAAGGTCCTAAACGACATCATAACCGCCCTCGATAAGAGACATTACTGTGCAGCCGTATTCATCGACCTGGCCAAGGCTTTCGACTCTATCAATCACCACATTCTTATTGGCAGACTCAACAGCCTTGGTTTCTCAAATGATTGCCTCGCCTGGTTTACCAACTACTTCTCTGATAGAGTTCAGTGTGTCAAGGGGGGCCTGTTGTCGGGACCTCTGGCAGTCTCTATGGGGGTGCCACAGGGTTCAATTCTCGGGCCGACTCTCTTCTCTGTATACATCAATGATGTTGCTCTTGCTGCTTGTGATTCTCTGGTACACCTCTATGCAGACAACACCATTCTGTATACTTCTGGCCCCTCATTGGACACTGTATTAACTAACCTCCAGACGAGCTTCAATGCCATACAACCCTCCTTCCGTGGCCTCCAACTGCTCTTAAACGCAAGTAAAACTAAATGCATGCTATTCAACCGATCACTGCCCGCACCTGCTCGCTCGTCCAGCAACACTACTCTGGACGGCTCTGACTTAGAATACGTGGACAGCTACAAATACCTAGGTGTTTGGTTAGACTGTAAAGTCTCCTTCCAGACTCACATTAAGCATCTCCAATCCAAAATTATACTTCCTATATTTCATCAAAGCATCCTTCAATCATGCTGCCAAACATACCCACAGTGCCATCAGTTTTGTCACCAAAGCCCCATACACTACCCACCATTGCGACTTGTAGGCTCTCGTTGTTTGGCCCTCGCTTCATACTTGTCGCCAAACCCACTGGCTACAGGTTATCTACAAGTCTCTGCTAGGTAAAGCCCCGCCTTATCTCAGCTCACTGGTCACCATAGCAGCACCCACTCGTAGCACGCGCTCCAGCAGGTATATCTCACTGGTCACCCCCAAAGCTTTACTTCCAGTTCTCTGCTGCCAATGACTGGAACAAACTGCACAAATCTCTGTAGCTGGAGAATCAAATCTCCCTCACTAGCTTTAAGCACCAGCTGTCAGAGCAGCTCACAGATCACTGTACCTGTTAATAGCCCATCTTTAAACAGCCCATTTATCTACCTACCTCATCCCCATACAGTATGTATTTATTTATTTATCTTGCTCCTTTGCACCCCAGTATCTCTACTTGCAAATTCATCTTCTGCACATCTACCATTTCAGTGTTTAATTGCTATATTGTAATTACTTCGCCACCATGGCCTATTTATTGCCTTAACTCCCTTATCTTACCTCATTTGCACTCACTGTATATAGACTTTTTGTTTTATTTTGTTCTACTGTATTATCGACTATGTTTTGTTCATTCCATGTCTAACTCTGTGTTGTTGTATGTTTCGAATTGCTATGCTTTATCTTGGCCAGGTTGCAGTTGCAAATGAGAACGTGTTCTCAACTAGCCTACCTGGTTAAATAAAGGTGTTCTCAACTAGCCTACCTGGTTAAATAAAGGTGTTCTCAACTAGCCTACCTGGTTAAATAAAGGTGTTCTCAACTAGCCTACCTGGTTAAATAAAGGTGAAATAAAAAAATAAAACAAATACTTACTAGAACTGTTGTTACACTAAAGTTTTTATTATTTTATTTTGTTAGGATTATTTGCTCTTAGAACTGTAGGCCACTCCCGAACAATCACGTTGTACAGCACCTGAGTGGCCCGACGGTCTAAGACCATAGCAGTGCAAGCTTTATTGCTACAGATGCTGGTTCAATACCCATGGCGGCCTCAGCTGGGAGACCCATGAGATGGCTATAGGTTTTTGGTTTTTCTCCCTCTAAAAACAGAAATAAATCATTCTAAATAACAAACAGGCTTTATTTACAAATTAGTAACTATGTTTACGTTCTTTGTAAACAAAATAATCTCTAAATTATTGTTATTTTTTAAACAGAGCAATTATTATTATTATTCATTTAGAATTATATAAAAGCCTGTTAGATATTCTCACAGATATATTATTAACTCTGTTATTAGCAGGACAACTGCCTTGCAGTTCTCCAACTGTATCCACTGAAAGCGTGCGAGGTTCAAGGCACGAGGGAAGGGGGCACGGGATGGGCTGCAGAGCCGCGACCTGAAGACCGACCTAGCCCATGGGGGAGGGGGTGGACCCCCACCCCGCCACACTTGCAACGCTTTAAGGGGCATTGCACTAATCATGGCGCTGACTAGGGAAACGTTCCCGCTGTTCTGTTCTTAGTGCCTGCATGTTCTAACTAAAACAATGTAACTAATAATGGAGCTGACTAGGGAAACGTTCCCGCTGTTCTGTTCTTAGTGCCTGCATGTTCAAACTAAAACAATGTAACTAATAATGGAGCTGACTAGGGAAACGTTCCCGCTGTTCTGTTCTTAGTGCCTGCATGTTCAAACTAAAACAACGTAACTAATAATGGAGATGACTAGGGAAACGTTCCCGCTGTTCTGTTCTTAGTGCCTGCATGTTCAAACTAAAGCAATGTAACTAATAATGGAGCTGACTAGGGAAACGTTCCCGCTGTTCTGTTCTTAGTGCCTGCATGTTCAAACTAAAACAATGTAACTAATAATGGCATCTTTATGCTTCCATTAATAAAATAATGATAAAAATACTCTTTCAAAATGCTGATGTTTATTTAGTGATGGATACAAATAATTACTATGGGAATAAATATCAGTGAATTACATAAATATCCTCCAATCCTCTATATGTAATTATTTGCGGAGAGTCACGTCATATTTTTCGATATAATGTAGGCATGCCGTAGGCGACATGAGTCTCACTAGTGTTGAGTAATGTGCTGTTAAAAGTGGTGTAGGTCTTATTTATTTAAAGAGCATATTGAAGTTAGAAGCAATATGATTTGAAGAAAAAGCCTACAACTATTTTAGCACTGTTTTGCGCTGCTCTGAGACAAGGGAACTGGTCTTGATAAATCTGTGAGATTTTTATTTTCACTGATTCTCCGTTTGGGTATTAGTGAGGGTGTTGAAATGTTATGCTCTTACTGTAATCTTTATTTAACTAGGCAAGTCAGTTAAGAACAAATTCTTATTAACAAGGACAGCCTACTCCTTCCTCCCCGTCAGGGAATTGAACCCCGGTCTCCCGCGTGCCCGTATTCTCTAGTACAGCTATTATTGAAGGCTATCAAATGCTTCTCAAAGATGCCCTCTGGTGGTCAAACTAGCACTAATTAGCATGAATGGTACCAGGGGTTCACACTTAAATAACGTGCCATAGAATTCTGTGGCACCATGCAAGCTGCGCCGCAGTACGCTGCAACTTTTAAAGGAGGAACCACTGTATGATCCCTTACTTATGTCACTTGTTAAATCCACTTCAATCAGTGTAGATGAAGGGAAGGAGACCGCTTAAATAAGTATTTTGGTAGTAGGCGCCAGGCGCACCGGTTTGAGTGTGTCAAGAACTGCAACGCTGCTGGGTTTTTCACATTCAACAGTTTCAGTATCAAGAATCGTCCACCACCCGAAGGACATCCAGACAACTTGACACAACTGTGGGAGGCATTGGAGTTAATATGGGCCAGTATCCCTGTGGAACGCTTTCGACACCTTGTAGAGTACATGCCCCGAAGAATTGAGGCTGTTCTGAGGGCAAAGGGGGGCGCCACTCAATATTACGAAGGTGTTCCTAATGTTTTGTACACTCAGTGTATATCCATTCAAACTCATTGGTTTGAATCTCATTGGTTGCAGATGACTTAGCTAAAGCCATTAATGTATAAGAAACCCCAAGAAAAGTATGCTCAACGACAGGGAGTGGAATCAGCTTTCACGCTCTCCTCCCCATAATTCCTATAGAATAGCAACAGTTAGCCCTCTTCTCTCCCTATTACTGCAGTAAGTCACCCCATTTGGGATTAATTGCTGGCTGAATTAATAGATTTGATGTGGAATGTTGGGCTGATTGTGTTTTGAAATATGGCTAAGCCAATGAGTGGTGTTGGAGGAGAGGAAGAGTCTGTTCCCAACCATCCTAGTTACACTCCTGCCAGCAATATGGAGCTACAGCCATCATAGGGTTGTGTGAGACTTTATTTATTTTCCCACAGTTTTAAGACATTTGTGATGAAATCGGTCATAGACTATGCTTGACGTATGGTCATATTTAATCAGACCTGCCACAGAAATGTTTATGCCATATCTAAGTTTACACAATATTGCCTGCACACAAATGGTTATGGTGAAAACTAGAAGTATGTACCATACAGTTTTCCTTTTTACTGAAGAATGTGTTTGTTTATGATTGTGTTTTGCTTTTCATGAACTGTGTAATTGATGTGTGTGTGTGTGTGTGTGTGTGTATATGTATATATATATATATATATATATATATATATATATATATATATATATATACATACATACATACATACAGTGGGGCAAAAAAGTATTTAGTCAGCCACCAATTGTGCAAGTTCTCCCACTTAAAAAGATGAGAGAGACCTGTAATTTTCATCATAGGTACACTTCAACTATGACGGACAAAATGAGAAAATCCAAAATCCAGAAAATCACATTGTAGGATTTTTTAAGAATTTATTTGCAAATTATGGTGGAAAATACGTATTTGGTCAATAAAAAAAAAAGTTTATCTCAATACTTTGTTATATACCCTTTGTTGGCAATGACAGAGGTCAAACATTTTCTGTAAGTCTTCACAAGGTTTTCACACACTGTTGATGGTATTTTGGCCCATTCCTCCATGCAGATCTCCTCTAGAGCAGTGATGTTTTGGGGCTGTTGCTGGGCAACACAGACTTTCAACTCCCTCCAAAGATTTTCTATGGGGTTGAGATCTGGAGACTGGCTAGGCCACTCTAGGACCTTGAAATGCTTCTTACGAAGCCACTCCTTCGTTGCCCAGGCGGTGTGTTTGGGATCATTGTCATGCTGAAAGACCCAGCCACGTTTCATCTTCAATGCCCTTGCTGATGGAAGGAGGTTTTCACAAAAAATCTCACGATACATGGCCCCATTCATTCTTTCCTTTACACGGATCAGTCGTCCTGGTCCCTTTGCAGAAAAACAGCCCCAAAGCATGATGTTTCCACCCCCATGCTTCACAGTAGGTATGGTGTTCTTTGGATGCAGATTCAGTCTTCCCAGCCTGGTGCAGGTCTACAATTTTGTTTCTGGTGTCCTTTGACAGCTCTTTGGTCTTGGCCATAGTGGAGTTTGGAATGTGACTGTTTGAGGTTGTGAACAGGTGTCTTTTATACTGATAACAAGTTCAAACAGCTGCCATTAATACAGCTAACGAGTGGAGGACAGAGGAGCCTCTTAAAGAAGAAGTTACAGGTCTGTGAGAGCCAGAAATCTTGCTTGTTTATAGGTGACCAAATACTTATTTTCCACCATATTTTGCAAATAAATTCATTAATAATCCTACAATGTGATTTTCTGGATTTTTTTTCTCATTTTGTCTGTCATAGTTGAAGTGTACCTATGATGAAAATTCCAGGCCTCTCTCATATTTTTAAGTGGGAGAACTTGCACAATTGGTGGCTGACTAAATACTTTTTTGCCCCACTGTATGTATGTGTATGTGTGTATATATGTATGTATATATGTGTGTATATATGTATGTATAGTGTAATTGATGTGTGTGTATATATATATATATATTCTATTTTTGTTTCATCAGACCAGAGGACATTTCTCTAAAAAGTACGATCTTTGTCCCCATGTGCAGTTGCAAACCATAGTCTGGCTTTTTATGGCAGGTTTGGAGCATTTGCTTCTTCCTTGCTGAGCAGCCTTTCAGGTTATGTCGATATAGGACTCGTTTTACTGTGGCTATAGATACTTTTGTACCTCTTTCCTCCAGCATCTTCACAAGGTCCTTTGCTGTTGTTCTGGGATTGATTTGCACTTTTCGCACCAAAGTATGTTCATCTCTAGGAGACAGAACGCATTTCCTTCCTGAGCAGTATGACGGCTGTGTGGTCCCATGGTGTTTATACTTGCGTACTATTGTTTGTACAGATGAACATGATACCTTCAGGCATTTGGAAATTGTTCCCAAAGATGAACCAGACTTGTGGAGGTCCACAATTTTTTTTCTGAGGTCTTGGCTGATTTCTTTTGATTTTTCTATGATGTCAAGCAAAGAGGCACTGAGTTTGAAGATAGGCCTTGAAATACATCCACAGGTACAACTCCAATTGACTCAATGATGTCAATTAGCCTATCAGAAGCTTCTAAAGCCATGACATCGTTTTCTGGAATTTCCCAAGCTGTTTAAAGGCACAGTCAACTTAGTGTATGAAGAACGTCCTCTCACTGTCAACTGCATTTATTTTCAGAAAACTTAATATGTGTAAATATTTGTGTGAACATAACAAGGTTCAACAACTGAGACATAAACTGAACAAGTTCCACAGACATGTGACGAACAGAAATGGAATAATGTGTCCTTGAACAAAGGGGGGCTCAAAATCAAAAGTAACAGTCAGTATCATGTTTGGCACCTGCAAGTTTCCGGACATTTCTGGGGGGAATGGCCCTAGCCCTCACCCTCTGATCCAACAGGTCCCAGACGTGCTCAATGGGATTGAGATAGAGGCTCTTCGCTGGCCATGGCAGAACACTGACATTGCTGTCTTGCTAGAAATCACGTACAGAACGAGCAGTATGGCTGGTGGCATTGTCATGCTGGAGGGTCATGTCAGGATGAGCCTGCAGGAAGAGTACCACATGAGGGAGGAGGATGTCTTCCCTGTAACACACAGCATTGAGATTGCCTGCAATGACAACAAGCTCAGTCCGATGATGCTGTGACACACCGCCCCAGACCATGACGGACCCTCCACCTCCAAATCGATCCCGCTCTAGAGTACAGGCCTCGGTATAAAATGCTTATTCCTTCGACGATAACGCAAATCCGACCATCACCCCTGGTGAGACAAAACCGTGACTTGTCAGTGAAGAGCACTTTTTGCCAGTCCTGTCTGGTCCCGCGACGGTGGGTTTGTGCCCATAGGCGACGTTGTTGCCGGTGATGTCTGGTGAGGACCTGCCTTACAACAGGCCTACAAGCCCTCAGTCCAGCCTCTCTCAGCCTATTGCGAACAGTCTGAGCATTGATGGCGGGATTGTGCGTTCCTGGTGTAACTCGGGCAGTTGTTGTTGCCATCCTGTACCTGTCCCGCAGGTGTGATGTTCAGATGTACAAAATCTGTGCAGGTGTTGTTACACGTGGTTTGCCACTGGGAGGACGATCAGCTGTACGTCCTGTCTCCCTGTAGCACTGTCTTAGGCATCTCACAGTACAGACATTGCAATTTATTGCCCTGGCCACATCTGCAGTCCTCATGCCTTTTTGCAGCATGCCTAAGGCACGCTCACGCAGATAAGCAGGGACCCTGGGCATCTTTCTTTTGGTGTTTTTCAGAGTCAGTAGAAAGGCCTCTTTAGTGTCCTAAGTTTTCATAACTGTGTAATTGATGTGTAGATATGTATAGTGTAATTGTTGTGTATTGATGTGTTAATGCAGGGCTCATCTGATGAAGAGACCTTGGTCTTAATCAGACTCCCTGCTTAAATAAAAGTTAATAAATAAAACAATTAAGAAAAGGACTGTATTTGGTACACATTACTAACTAGGCTAATTTCTCTGATAGTTGATGTACTGGTGGTTTTCCAGAACATGTGACAAGAGAGCATATCCACAGCCTTTCAGCAGGCTTGGCTTGGAAATGTCATGATAATTAAAACTCTTTAGCCCTTTACGATGTGGTCATTGCTTCTGCGGTTCTTTCTAGCTGTACACGGAAGGCGTTATAAAGATAGTGATTGTCTTGGACTGTAACTCACAAGTGTCTCTAATTGACTTCCTGCCTTGGCGGTTTGGTGCGTTGGCCTAAAGGACTTGTAAAAGCTGTGGTTGAAAGACGGGCTTTGTGTGATCTAACCTCCAGATGTCATTGGCATTAGGGTCACTCTGTGTGACAATGCTTTCTGTCAGAAGTGCATGGCCATTCCTACTCTCCCTGACCCACTCTATGGAATGCGCTAGATCCCTGGGGTTATTGATGGTGTCCAACTGATGCCATTTCCCCATATTTCACTTGGTTTACTTCAGCAGCCAGCCACTCAATCTTAAAGTCTATTTTATAGTGTTCGGTGCTGCTAGCCTTGTGACTGACATTTTTGTAATCTTCTCTAAGGTAAACAGACAGGCAGTGCTCTATGCAGGCACATGGAGAAATGAAAACAGTCAAAGAAGTTGCAAAGGCAACCAAATCATCTGCAAAGTACATTGACACATTGTGACATCATACCAATTCTATGAATTAGGAAATATTAAAATGCTAGGGTTGATTGTAAAATAGTAGAATGAATGGATAACATAATGGATGATTAGCTAATTGTTTGATTGATTGATTGGTTGTCCCGTTGTCCTCCTGCAGCTGTTTCCTGTCCCTTTTGCTGGTGGCGGCGGTGGTGTGGAAGGTCAAACAGACGTGCTGGGCGTCCAGGAGGAGAGAGGTAGGTCATATCTCCTCAACTGTCGTAATTGTTGGAAACCATGGTGGTGTTCCAGGCAGATGACTTTTCAGTTGCACTGTGCACATCTACCAGTATTTAAGTGCCACATCAACTGAGCAGACAGGTATCAGATTACTAAATCTTATGGTGTAGTTGAGTGTTGGGAGATCTGGCGGGCAACTGAAATGTAGTCTGCCTGGAATGCGGCCCAAAAGTGGAGCACACCATACAACACCAGATTCAAACTGACGCAAATGAGAGGGTGCTCTATTCTCACCAACTCAGACTCTGGGTATGTCTCTCTCTCTGTGTCTCTGTGTCTCTCTCGGTGTGTGTCAATGTATCTTGAATAGTGATAATTGGTAAGACTTTCAGGTACAGTATATGCATATTTGGCAGCTTTAGAAATATTGACAAAACTCTCTCTTCACCTTTTCATGGACACGTGAACAGGCCAGCTCCTCAATGAAACTGACTGAGGGTGGACTACTGAATGTTTTTGTAATGGTAGTACTCTCCCCATGACATTCTGTACCATACTCAACGTGCGCCGTTCACTAGTAGTTTCACCTACAGGCAAAGTTCTGTTTCCCCCCTCCAGTGCCAAGGGTCGTCACAGCCACAAAGTCAGAAATCAAATTGTATTTGTTTACATGCTTTGTAAACAACAGCTGTAGAGAGAAATAATATACATTTCAAAATAATAACAAGAAATAAATACACAATGAGTAATGATAACTTGGTTGTATACATGGGATAGCAGTACTGAGTCGATGTGCAGGGGTACGATGTAATTGAGGTAGATGCAGTTCATTCGGAAAGTATTCAGACCCCTTGACTTTTTCCAAATGTTGTTATGTTACAGCCTTATTCTAACATGTATTAAATAAATGTTTTTCCTCATCAATCTACACACAAAACCCCATAATGACAAAGCAAAAACAGGGTTTTAGAAATGTTTGCAAATGTGTTAAAAATAGAAAACAGAAATACCTTATTTACATAAGTATTCAGGCCCTTTGCTATGAGACTCGAAATTGAGCTCAGGTGCATCCTGTTTCCATCGATCATCCTTGAGATGTTTCTATCACTTGATTGGAGTCCATTTGTGGTAAATTCAATTGATTGGACATGATTTGGAAAGGCACACACCTTTCTATATAAGGTCCCACAGTTGACAGTGCATGCCAATGCAATAAACAAACGATGAGGTGGAAGGAATTGTCTGTAGAGCTCCAAGACAGGATTGTGTCAAGGCACAGATCTGGGGAAGGGTACCAAAACATGTCTGCAGCATTGAAGGTCCCCAAGAACACAGTGGCCTCCATCATTCTTAAATGGAAGAAGTTTGGAACCACCAAGACTCTTCCTGGAGCTGGTCGCCCAGCCAAACTGAGCAATCAGGGGAGAAGGGCCTTGTTCAGGGAGGTGACCAAGGACCCGATGGTCACTCTGACAGAGCGCCAGAGTTCCTCTATGGAGATGGGAGTACCTTCCAGAAGGACAACCATCTCTGCAGCACTCCACCAATCAGGCCTTTATGGTAGTGTAGCCAGACAGAAGGCGCTCCTCTGTAAAAGGCACATGACAGCCCGCTTGGAGTTTGCCAAAAGGCACCTAAAGACTCTCAGACCATTAGAAACAAGATTCTCTGGTCGGATGAAACCAAGATCACACTCTTTGGCCTGAATGCCAAGCGTCACGTCTGGTGGGAACCTGGCACCATCCCTAGGGTGAAGCATGGAGGTGGCAGCAGCATGCTGATTAGATGTTTTTCAGCGGCAGGGACTGGAAGACTAGTCAGGATCGAGGGAAAGATTAACGGGGCAAAGTACAGAGATCCTTGATGAAAAGGTTCACCTTCCAACAGGACAACGACCCTAAGCGTTTATGCGAATGTCCTTGAGTGGCCCAGCCAGAGCCCGGACTTGAATCAGATCGAACCTCTCTGGAGAGACCTAAAAATAGCTGTGCAGCTACGCTCCCCATCTAACCTGACAGAGCTTGATTTGATCTGCAGAGAAGAATGGGACAAACTCCCCAAATACAGGTGTGCCAAGCTTGTAGCGTCATACCCAAGAAGACTTGAGGCTGTAATCGCTGCCAATGGTGCTTCAACAAAGTACTGAGTAAAGGGTCTGAAAACTTATGTAAATGTGATATTTCATTTTTTTTTTATATATATACAGTGGGGCAAACAATTATTTAGTCAGCCACCAATTGTGCAAGTTCTCCCACTTAAAAAGATGAGAGAGGCCTGTAATTGTCATCATAGGTACACAACTATGACAGACAAAATGAGAAAAAAAATCCTGAAATCACATTGTACGATTTTTTATGAATTTATTTGCAAATTATGGTGGAAAATAAGTATTTGGTCAATAACAAAAGTTTATCTCAATACTTTGTTATATACCCTTTGTTGACAATGACAGAGGTCAAACATTTTCTGTAAGTCTTCACAAGGTTTTCACACACTGTTGCTGGTATTTTGGCCCATTCCTCCATGTAGATCTCCTCTAGAGCAGTGATGTTTTGGGGCTGTTGCTGGGCAACACAGACTTTCAACTCCCTCCAAAGATTTTCTATGGGGTTGAGATCTGGAGACTGGCTAGGCTACTCCTGGACCTTGAAATGCTTCTTACGAAGCCACTCCTTCGTTGCCCGGGCGGTGTGTTTGGGATCATTGTTATGCTGAAAGACCCAGCCACGTTTCATCTTCATGCCCTTGCTGATGGAAGGAGATTTTCACTCAAAATCTCACGATACATGGCCCCATTCATTCTTTCCTTTACACGGATCAGTCGCCCTGGTCCCTTTGCAGAAAAACAGCCCCAAAGCATGATGTTTCCACCCCCAGGCTTCACAGTAGGTATGGTGTTCTTTGGATGCAACTCAGCATTCTTTGTCCTCCAAACACGGCGAGTTGAGTTTTTACCAAAAAGTTCTATTTTGGTTTCATCTGACCATATGACACTCTCCCAATCTTCTTCTGGATCATCCAAATGCTCTCTAGCAAACTTCAGACGGGCCTGGACATGTACTGGCTTAAGCAGGGGGACACGTCTGGCACTGCAGGATTTGAGTCCCTGGCGGCGTAGTGTGTTACTGATGGTAGGCTTTGTTACTTTGGTCCCAGCTCTCTGCAGGTCATTCACTAGGTCACACTAACCCCCGTGTGGTTCTGGGATTTTTGCTCATCGTTCTTGTGATCATTTTGACCCCACGGGGTGAGATCTTGCGTGGAGCCCTAGATCGAGGGAGATTAGCAGTTGTCTTGTATGACTTCCATTTCCTAATAATTGCTACCACAGTTGATTTATTCAAACCAAGCTGCTTACCTATTGCAGATTCAGTCTTCCCAGCCTGGTGCAGGTCTACAATTTTGTTTCTGGTGTCCTTTGACAGCTCTTTGGTCTTGGCCGTAGTGGAGTTTGGAGTGTGACTGTTTGAGGTTGTGGACAGGTGTCTTTTATACTGATAACAAGTTCAAACAGGTGCCATTAATACAGGTGGAGGACAGAGGAGCCTCTTAAAGAAAGTTACAGGTCTGTGAGATCCAGAAATCTCGCTTGTTTGTAGGTGACCAAATACTTACTTTCCACCATAATTTGCAAATAAATTCATTTTTTTCCCTCATTTTGTCTGTCATAGTTGAAGTGTACCTATGATGAAAATTATACAGGCCTCTCTCATCTTTTTAACTTGCACAATTGGTGGTTGACTAAATAGTTGTTTGCCCCACTGTATATATATATATATATATACATTTGCAACAATTCCTAAAAAGCTGTTTTTGCTTTGTCATTATGGTGTAATGTGTGATGAGGGAAAATGAATTTGTGTGATGAGGGAAAATGAATTTCATTCATTTTAGAATAAGGCTGTAACGTAACAAAATGTGAAAATATACTTTCCAAATGCACTGTATATACATATACTGTAGGCAGGGATAAAGTGACTAGGCAACCTTAACCACATGGTTAACCTGATGCCTAACCTTAAATTAAGACCATTTTTTGTTTTCATGAATTTTTACAATATAGACAATTTTGTGGCTAAGCTATGTAGTGGGAACAAGTGCCAAGTCAGCTACTTGACCCTTGGCTGTTCTGAAGGGTGTGTTAATGTCACCCGTTCTGCAAACACGGCTCACTCCTTAATGAACGGAGCGCAGCAATAAACAAGGCCATTCCCCCTTAATTACTGCTCCTCATGAACCAATTAACTCTGATGGAGTGATGCTAAATGAAGTGGAATAGAGTGATATATCACTTAAAGAACAGATGCCACATCGTGTTCATGCTTTCTCTTGTTTTATTTTGGGTTTTTTTTCACAGGCTGCGAAACAGTACCATAAACACACGCATACAAATGTGCAACTTAAACGAGTCATCATTAGGCTTTTAAAATCAATGCGAACAGCAGCGTGGATTTAATTGAGATGGTAACGTGCTCGGTTTCTGTGGTATCCGTTGAGATTTCACAGGGGACTCTGATAGTTACACTGCTTTGTTCCTCCTCTGCCAAGGCTGCCACAGTTGGCACTTTTCTCTTCATCAAATATGTGCTTTGGAGATGGGTGCTCCAAGTGTTCAGATATGTAATGGTTTTAATATCACAGAGGAGAATATTCCCCCCTGTCTTGTCCCTGTCTTGTCCCTGTCTTGTCCCTGTCTTGGCTCTTTGATCAAAATGTTTGCATCATATTAGACCATTTTTAAGTATTTTATGTTTCAGATTATCAGATGAGTTTTATATACAGTGGCAAGAAAAAGTAAGTGAACCCTTTGTAATTTACTGGATTTATGCATAAATTGGTCATAAAATTTGATCTGATCTTCATCTAAGTCACAACAATAGACACAGTGCGCTTAAACTAATAACACACAAATTATTGTATTTTTCTTGTCTATACTGAATATATCATTTAAACATTCACAGTGTAGGTTGGAAAAGGTATGTGAACCCCTAGGCTAAAGCTTTTGGAAAAGTCAAATTGGAGTCAGGAGTCAGCTGACCTGGAGTCCAATCAATGAGATGAGATTGGAGATGTTGGTTAGAGCTGCCTTTCCCTATAAAAAATAAAAAACACTCACAAAATTTGAGTTTGCTATTCACAAGAAGCATTGCCTGAAAAAGGGATCTCAGAAGATCTAAGATTAAGAATTGTTGACTTGCATAAAGCTGGAAAGGGTTACAAAAGTATCTCTAAAAGCCTTGATGTTCATCAGTCCACGGTAAGACAAATTGTCTATAAATTGAGAAAGTTCAGCCCTGTTGCTACTCTCCCTATGAGTGGCCGTCCTGCACCGCGCAGAATGCTCAATGAGGTTAAGAAGAATTCAAGAGTGTCAGCTAAAGACTTACAGAAATCTTTGGAACTTGCTAACATCTCTGTTGACGTGTCTACAATATGTAAAACACTAAACAAGAATGGTGTTCAATGGAGGACATCACAGAAGAAGCCACTGCTGTCCCCCAAAAATATTGCTGCACTTCTGAAGTTTGCAAAAGTGCACCTGGATGTTCCATAGCTCTTCAGGCAACATATTCTTTGGACCGATGAAACTACAGTTGTTTGGAAGGACACCAACATCAAAACCTCGTCCCAACTGTAAAGTATGGTGGAGAGAGCATCATGGTTTGGGGCTGCTTTGCAGCCTCAGGACCTGGACAGCTTGCTATCATCGATGGAAAAATGAATTCCCAAGTTTTTCAAGACATTTTCCAGGAGAATGTAAGGCTATCTGTCCGCCAATTGAAGCTCAAGTTGGGTGATGCAACAGGACAACGACCCAAAACAGAGAAGTAAATCAACAACAGAATGTATTAAACATAAGAAAATACACCTTCAGGAGTGGCCCAGTCAGAGTCCTGAGCTCAACCCGATTGAGATGCTGTGGTATGACCTCGAGAGCGGTTCACACCAAACATCCCAAGAATATTGCTGAACTGAAACAGTTTTGTAAAGAGGAATGGTACAAAATTCCTCCTGACCGTTGTGCATGTCTGATCCGCAACTACAGAAACCGTTTGGTTGAGGTTATTGCTGCCAAATGAGGGTCAACCAGTTATTGAATCCAAGTTTTCACATACTTTTCCTACCCTGCACTGTGAATGTTTACACGGTGTGTTCAATAAAGACATGAACACGTATAATTGTTTGTGTGTTATTAGTTTTGGCGGGCTGTGTTTGTCTATTGTGTTGACCTAGATGAAGATCAGATTGAATTTGATGACCAATTTATGCAGAAATCCAGGTATTTCCAAAGGGTTCACATACTTTTTCTTGCCACTGTAGTGGGACCACATTGATTTAGTCAAGTCCTTCAAAGTTCTCTGCCACGTTTGGATTAGACCTACTATAGGAAGTTGTGTTTTCTGTTGTATCTACTGTTGTAGAAGTGTGTGTGTGTGTGTGTGTGTGTGTGTGTGTGTGTGTGTGTGTGTGTGTGTGTGTGTGTGTGTGTGTGTGTGTGTGTGTGTGGTTTGGATGGCCACTGGGAGTATAAAATACAGCCCCTGTACATGTATTGCACTCCTGTTTGTACTTATGCAGCAGATCTGAATCCATAACACAGAGCTGTATGCCAGTATGAATGGTGGTGATATCTGCAGTGTACTGTAAAGTCTCCTCTTACCCGGCTATCTGTGTATTTGTTTAGCCCTGTTCCCCAGTGAGAGCACACTTGCTTGTGGACACGTCTACATTATTAATGAGGAAGAGTCCCATATCACAGAAGAGCTCCAATGCTGCATTCACTGTGTCTCACTCTCCACTCTGTGGAGGCCAACACTCAGCATTAACATGGCAGGTCACCCATGGGTTAGAGTCCAGTGGCACTGATATCACACACAGCCAGCTGTATTAGTTATTTTACTACATCCCATATATTACAGGGGGTTGGAGCCCAGTTTTATGACCAGGGTGGGAACAGAGAGGCATGTAGTGAAATGAAGAAAAACATTTCTGTCAAAAATATGTTATGTAAAGGTAGTGTGATAACCATTCTAGCACCTGTGTGCCTGTGGTCACAGTCAGAAAGTGAAACGCCATTGTCTGGTGTCAGTGCTGGCAGCTCGTAACTTTGATTAGATATGTAGGAGTCTTCTGAACCATTTCCTCCATCACTTACCCTGCACCATCAAGGGGAAATTTCACAATGCAAATGAATGGAGTTGGATGCTAATAAATATTAGATATAATACAATGTATATTATTACAGATAATAAATATTAGATATAATACAATGTATAATATTACAGATAAAAAATAATAGATATAATCCAACGTATATTATTACAGATAATAAATATTAGATATAATAGGATATATATTATTACAGATATTAGATATAATATATATTTCTGTGCCTCAGATGCTTGGGGTTAATAGGACCAAATGGGCCTAATTAATAACAGCCATTATTATTTTTCTATGTTCTCATTTCTCTTTAAGATTGTTAGTACATTTTTGTATGTTAGTATATTTTCTCATGGCTTGTAAGCGAGGGGTCCAGGGTTATATAAGTGAAACCCCCCAAAAATGATATTCTAAATTATACTGTACAGACCCATGGAGGAATCGTCCTCTGTGATGATTAGGGGACTGGTTTGCTAACTTACATGTAAAACACATGTGCTCTAGGTTTCTGTCATTTTATTTTCAACAATAAAGGATGCAATTTTATCTATATATGTGATCTACTAATGGATTACAGAGATGATAGAGGGCATAGATCAAGTCCCAACTATACAGTAATACTGTAGGCCAATGTCTCATTATTTGATTTAATTCCATTGTACTGACAATTATATTGTATTCACAGAGACGCATATCATTTGTTAGCACATCTCCTAAGGGTAAACTCTGGGGGATTATTGTAGAGAAGGTGAAAATGGGATCTCTTCAGAGTTAATTATGGATCACAACCAGCAGAGTGGAAAATACATTTACAGCTAGGCTTAGGCTAATTACGTTTCCAACAATACTTTTTGGATATGAGATCAAACAATCAAAACTACTTTGAAATTCTAATGAAGATGCCCAAGACGGCTAGTACAGGCGTCTTTGATTCCCCTAATAGGGTTGCCCCTCTGTAGACCGTGAAAAAGCTGTATTTTGACAACTAACCTCATTAAGTTTGCGCCTCTTCTCACAATTGATAAATAAACAAACAAAGGAATAGATAATGGTCTTCTCATTTAATTGTCAAATGTATGCGTCGCTCTCCTATGTTCTAATCATATTTGGTTGTCTGATACCCACTCTTTATTTGCCCTTCTCTTAAGCAGCTGTACAGTAAATGTGTTCTTTACATTTGCATTGGCTCATATTTACCCCTAAAATGTTCAAACAGCTAAAATATGTATTGGGCTTAGTCAGATTGGAGAGTATGGAAGTGGTGCATATGTCTCTCACCAGCTTCCCTCTGAAAATACCTTCCATCCCCCCTCTAGTCTCCAGTCCAATCTCCTAACTGCTAATCCAAACCACAGACAGATGTTGCCCAATTCTCTGATTAAATGCAGATTTATTCCTGTAATTTAGTTTAACCGCTGTCGTCCTCAAAAGAGCAACATGAATTTTGTGGGCATTAATTAAACCGTGTGTGTGGTTGTGTGTAATATTAGGTGAGAAACTTGTTAAGGCTGTCCACTTCTGACCTTTTGGCATCTGTATGATAATTGCATCAATTTCCCATTACGTTCCTTATCTTAAATTAGACGGTCGTATTTCTTTGCATAAAGCAGTTCACATAATGCATCAATGACTGCAAAGAAATGAAACAATAAGGTTTAAAGATAGTCAGCTGTATGAGCTGCAAAAACATTCCAAAATAACCAGAAATTTTATTCAATTCAATGTTTTAGGGTTATTTGTTTTTCTTTAACTTTCCCTGCTATTCTCAAACTAGCCAGATTTGAAAGCAATTATATACACTGCTCAAAAAATAAAAGGAACACTTAAACAACACAATGTAACTCCAAGTCAATCACACTTCTGTGAAATCAAACTGTCCACTTAGGAAGCAACACTGATTGACAATAAATTTCACATGCTGTTGTGCAAATGGAATAGACAACAGGTGGAAATTATAGGCAATTAGCAAGACATCCCCCAATAAAGGAGTGGTTCTGCAGGTGGTGACCACAGACCACTTCTCAGTTCCTATGCTTCCTGGCTGATGCTTTGGTCACTTTTGAATGCTGGCGGTGCTTTCACTCTAGTAGTAGCATGAGACAGAGTCTACAACCCACACAAGTGGCTCAGGTAGTGCAGCTCATTCAGGATGGCACATCAATGCGAGCTGTGGCAAGAAAGTTTGCTGTGTCTGTCAGCGTAGTGTCCAGAGCATGGAGGCGCTACCAGGAGACAGGCCAGTACATCAGGAGACGTGGAGGAGGCCGTAGGAGGGCAACAACCCAGCAGCAGGACCGCTACCTCCGCCTTTGTGCAAGGAGGAGCACTGCTAGAGCCCTGCAAAATGACCTCCAGCAGGCCACAAATGTGCATGTGTCTGCTCAAATGGTCAGAAACAGACTCCATGAGGGTGGTATGAGGGCCCGACGTCCACAGGTGGGGGTTGTGCTTACAGCCCAACACCATGCAGGACGTTTGGCATTTGCCAGAGAACACCAAGATTGGCAAATTCGCCACTGGCGCCCTGTGCGCTTCACAGATGAAAGCAGGTTCACACTGAGCACATGTGACAGACGTGACAGAGTCTGGAGATGCTGTGGAGAACGTTCTGCTGCCTGCAACATCCTCCAGCATGACCGGTTTGGCGGTGGTTCAGTCATGGTGTGGGGTGGCATTTCTTTGGGGACCCGCACAGCCATTCATGTGCTCGCCAGAGGTAGCCTGACTGCCATTAGGTACCGAGATGAGATCCTCAGACCCCTTGTGAGACCATATGCTGGTGCGGTTGGCCCTGGGTTCTTCCTAATGCAAGACAATGCTAGACCTCATGTGGCTGGAGTGTGTCAGCAGTTCCTGCAAGAGGAAGGAATTGATGCTATGGACTGGCCCGCCCGTTCCCCAGACCTGAATCCAATTGAGCACATCTGGGACATCATGTCTCGCTCCATCCACCAACGCCACGTTGCACCACAGACTGTCCAGGAGTTGGCGGATGCTTTAGTCCAGGTCTGGGAGGAGATCCCTCAGGAGACCATCCGCCACCTCATCAGGAGCATGCCCATGCGTTGTAGGGAGGTCATACAGGCACATGGAGGCCACACACACTACTGAGCCTCATTTTGACTTGTTTTAAGGACATTACATCAAAGTTGGATCAGCCTGTAGTGTGGTTTTCCACTTTAATTTTGAGTGTGACTCTAAATCCAGACCTCCATGGGTTGATACATTTGATTTCCATTGATCATTTTTGTGTGATTTTGTTGTCAGCACATTCAACTATGTAAATAATTTTCTTTTTAATAAGAATATTTCATTCATTCAGATCTAGGATGTGTTATTTTAGTGTTCCCTTTATTTTTTTGAGCAGTGTACATTTCCAATAGATGAAGTTGCTCCCAGTAAACAAATGTAGTCATTTAGATGTTTGATAATCTAATTGATAACGTTATTATATTTTCCGGCAGTAGTGGAACAGTCACCTAATGTGTTGAGGGAGAATAAATGTAATGAGAAAGTTATTTCAATAGCTGTCAGTGACTCTGAAGGCCTACAGTACTTGGTAGTTGGTACCAACTATAGACCCCTCACACTGTGCAACACAGACCACAATCTCCTGTTGGACAGATTATGTTGTCTGAGCCAGTGAGCACTAAATCACCCTTGCCCCATATTTGGCAGCCATTAATAATGGAGAAGGGTTTAATGTGGCCACGCGTTGGCTCCGCCGGAAAGCTTCAGTGTAAACAAACCAACGCCCAGCCCCCAAACGTCAGCAGCACTCAGTCAGACAGGCTGACAGCTATTCTGCACGCCACCACAGATCACCACAGCACTCGTACGGCGCGAGGATGATGTCAAAGTCTGACCAACCTCCTTCAATGTGGTATTTAAAAAATCATGACGAAAGACGATCTGGTAGGACAGGTTTCTTTCCATTTAGGGATGGATTTATCAGAGCCTATTTAGTTAAACCCAAGGTTTACCCTTTCATACAGGAAACTGTATCATACCACCATGTTAGCCAGTCTACCATATGCTGATCTGGATCACAGTTTAATTTACCCATAAATCATGTTTTTTCTTTAGAATTATCAGATTATACATACAATTTCAATAAACAGAGCCGACTTTGTGTTAATTTGATTTTGTTACAAGCTGCATGAGTGATAGTTATTAAAACAGTCAGTGTATTGGGGTATAGGCCAATGAGGACACAGAAGTTGGAGTAACTGCCTTATAAGGAGACAGGGACAGTAAATCAGTGTATCCCCAAACACAGTCGTAATGTTTACAGGCCCACTGTGCGTTAATGACTCACACTATCAGCTCTGCACAGGTGACTGCTTTTATCATCTGACGGTAGATTAGCCTGAAGGTCCCTAGCTTCGCCAGGATCTGAAACGCCCGCCGCCAGCACGCCAAAGTCAATCTTCAAAGGAGCCCCAGACTCGGTGCCTAGCGCTCTAAGGGACATGGCACAGACGTCTCCCTGGAACCATAACCTGGCCCACACCAAATACACCTGTATTTGTGTGTTTGTGCCGGTTTCATTTATTTTCTTCCACCAAAGTGCTCTAGGCTCACTTTCTGTAATATTATTATTTTACACATTCAGAGGTAGCAATCTGATCCTTGTTGTCATGGTGATTGATGGTGATGATTGGCTGGTGTCTGAAATGCCTTCCCATGGTTGATGTTGGTTTCTTTCAAAGTTGTCACAAATGCTGTTATGTTTTTTGTTTTACAAATGTGTCTCTAAATACAGTAAAGTAACTGATATTACATGTTTATTTCCTTCTTCTAGAGCAGGTATTCCCAAACTGGGGTAATACCGTCGGGGGTTCGCCAAATAAAAATGTGATTCACATTTATACATTTTTTTTCTCCACATTTTCAGGCAATACATTTATACGGACGACACAAACAACTGGATTCGTTATCCCTTTCATGCCCTGCCTCCAGTCCACTAACCGATATCTGAACAAGAGAGCCTCATCGAAATTGCAACAAACGGTTCTGTGAAAATTTAATTTAATCAGAGGCCACTGCCAGATTTCTGTATTTGGCTGCGCTCAGAGTATCCTGCCTTGGCAAATCGCGCTGTTAAGACACTGATGCCCTTTGCAACCACGTACCTATGTGAGAGTGGATTCTCGGCCCTCACTAGCATGAAACTAAATACTGGCACAGAGTGTGTGGAAAACGGTTTAAGACTGAGTCTCTCTCCAATAAAACCCAACATTGCAGAGTTATGTGCATCCTTTCAAGCACACCCTTCTCATTAACCTGTGGTGAGTTATTCACAATTGTTGAACAAATAAGGTTTTATATGTAAGATGGCGAAATAAAGAGCAAAATTATTGATTATTATTTGTCCCAAAAGCTCTTTGTCACTTCCCACGAGTCGGGTTGTGACAAACTCACCCTCATTCTTATGTTTAATAAATGTATCATATAGTGTGTGTGTGGCAGGCTTACAAGGATGGCAAAAAACAACATTTGAGAGGGCGCTGACCCTGGTGCTAGAGGGGGCATGCAGCTGGAGGTCGAATGTTTTGAAGGGGTACGGGACTGTAAAAACATTTGGGAACCACTGTTCTGGAGGTCTCAAGCCACTGGAACCACTGTTCTGGAGGTCTCAAGCCACTGGAACCACTGTTCTGGAGGTCTCAAGCCACTGGAACCACTGTTCTGGAGGTCTCAAGCCACTGGGACCACTGTTCTGGAGGTCTCAAGCCACTGGAACCACTGTTCTGGAGGTCTCGCACAAGCCTGCACACTCAACAAGTGTATAGTCAGAGTGGGAACACATTGACAGTAATGTCTCGTGGACAAACTACGTAAACATAAATGGTGCCATAGGTTTGTCAGTGTACAAAGGGATGCGTGAGTTCAGCAGCAAATCTCTCGGATTTCAGAAAGGGAGGGGGCCTTGGGCCCCTACACTTGCAAAGAAGGGGTGGAGCTCCTCGTTTCGCTCCTTGTTAAATCTCTTCTCTTAACATGCATGGACCTAGAACTTAGCATCTGACCAATTAGGAAAGACTTTAGTTCTGGGTTAACCGAGATTCCATTTGAAGTGCAGATCTAAGCTCTCCCACACTAGACTAAAGCATCTGTAGATGGCCCTCTGTCCTCATTTCTCATTAGTTAGAACAGCCTGCCTCTCATTCAGCTTGGCGTCTACATGCTGTCTCGTGATAGTTATGATAATCATGTTCTGGGTCCGGCTGAACTTGATGAAGTTTGTAGCTGTCGTACTGATGCTAAAGCTGGAAGTGCCAATAGTGTCTGTGTGTATGTGTTTCTGTTTATGTGTGCGAGTGCATGCATGTGTTTGTGCGTGTGTGTGAATTCACTCACACACACACACGGATATTGAAGGAAGACCTCTGTGTCTTAGTCAACAACGATGTCCCCACAGTCCACCTCCTTCTTCAATCAGCTTGATTGAAAATACAATGAACACAGCCTGGTTTTATTGCAAACATCCAGTTTACCATGGTTTAGATTCTAGCAATCCCCTGACTGCAGCTACATTTCTTCCTGATTAGCTAGTTGCAAATAACTGTGTTTGGGGATGGAAAGTGTGGCAGCTACTGTTAAAATGATGTGTGTTTGTTTACCAAGCGGATTGGTGTCATGAAAATCTGTTTCAAATAATGGAGACTATACAATAACCAAAATAAGTTGTTGCGAGATGTCGCTTGTTTGTCACATGTTTGTGATGACATCTGTAATCGTCTGTAAAAATGTGAAAAGTGTATTATGTACATTCTGTATATCCTTCAGTCCTGTGCTATCATTCCCTGAGATAATAGTGCTCTCATTCCTTGAGATAATAGTGCTATCATTCCCTGAGATAATAGTGCTATCATTCCTTGAGATAATAGTGCCATCATTCCCTGAGATAATAGTGATATCATTCCCTGAGATAATAGTGCTATCATTCCCTGAGATAATAGTGCTCTCATTCCTTGAGATAATAGTGCTATCATTCCCTGAGATAATAGTGCTATCATTCCTTGAGATAATAGTGCCATCATTCCCTGAGATAATAGTGATATCATTCCCTGAGATAATAGTGCTATCATTCCCTGAGATAATAGTGCTCTCATTCCTTGAGATAATAGTGCTCTCATTCCCTGAGATAATAGTGCTATCATTCCCTGAGATAATAGTGCCATCATTCCCTGAGATAATAGTGCTATCATTCCCTGAGATAATAGTGCTATCATTCCCTGAGATAATAGTGCCATCATTCCCTGAGATAATAGTGCCATCATTCCCTGAGATAATAGTGCCATCATTCCCTGAGATAATAGTGCTATCATTCCCTGAGATAATAGTGCTCTCATTCCCTGAGATAATAGTGCTATCATTCCCTGAGATAATAGTGCCATCATTCCCTGAGATAATAGTGCTATCATTCCCTGAGATAATAGTGCTATCATTCCCTGAGATAATAGTGCTCTAATTCCTTGAGATAATAGTGCTATCATTCCCTGAGATAATAGTGCTCTCATTCCCTGAGATAATAGTGCTATCATTCCCTGAGATAATAGTGCCATCATTCCCTGAGATAATAGTGCTATCATTCCCTGAGATAATAGTGCTATCATTCCCTGAGATAATAGTGCTCTAATTCCTTGAGATAATAGTGCTATCATTCCCTGAGATAATAGTGCTATCATTCCCTGAGATAATAGTGCTATCATTCCCTGAGATAATAGTGCCATCATTCCCTGAGATAATAGTGCCATCATTCCCTGAGATAATAGTGCTATCATTCCCCCCCTAACTGAGGCAGATTCCAACACCAGCACATATGAGCATGGGCAGGTGCACAGCTTGAAAGTAGCCACTTATTAAACCCTCTACCTCTGAACCAGAACCATTTCTGGCAGGCATTTGTCCCTCAGCCACTGTTTGAGCTGTGCATTGTGGATCTATCTGAAGGCTGTAAAGGACTGTTTGAGAGGCACTGTGCCAGTTGTGAAACAAGGCAAAGGGAGATTTGATCAGACTCACTGGCCTTTTGATAACCTCTCATATGAGCATATGACAGCTCTACCTCTCCATCCATCCCTCTCTCATCTATCGCTCTCCCACATCTATCTTTTTCCTCTCTTATCTCTCTCTCATCTCGCTCTCGCTCTATTCTCTCTATCTCTATCGCGTCTCTCTCGCTCCCCCTTCTCTTTCTTTCCCATATCTCTTGCTCTTCTCTCTCTTCCCCCTCTCTTTCTCCCCCAACGTTCTCTCTCTCGTTCTCTTTTTCTGTGGGTCGTTGGTGTGAAATGTAAAGTGGCCCTCCCACTCATTGGAGACTGTCACTGCTTTGTTGAGACTGCAAGAGTGCTGCTTTTAAAAACCTTTATTTACTGTGAGTGCGTGCCTGTGTGCATTCTTGCATGCGTGTGTGTGACCAGATGGAATGGGAGCTAGTATGAGCCTGGGTCAGTCTGAATTCTGAGTTCACGGGCCTTTGTGTTGTTGACACTCTGACACTGATGAGGCCGTTATGGAAGACTGCAAGCTTCCTGCCTCTATTGTAGATGGAAACTCACAGATACAACAACACATAATTATCTTTGTATGTAATTACACAGACCATCACGCAATCAAGGCCCATTTCTACCTTATGCATGTACACACACAGAGACCTTCAAACAGAGACCTTCACACAGAGACCCTCACACAGAGATCCTCACACAGAGGCTGTCCAATACAATATCCAGAGAAAATGTAGACATATGCATAACCATGTGTACTCAACCCCTGATCCATCCCCATTGCATAGCTTCCCTCAGCTTCTCTTTGTGACTAGGAGGTGTAAAACCTCTCTAAGCCATGATGGTTGGTGGGCTGGCTCGGTTGGTACGCCACAGCATGAGGACCACTGGTGACCTGAGGAGACTGAAAAGAGATGGATTAGCACAAAAGGAGAACACTCCGCTAAATGAACTCTTTGTGCTTGTGTTCCGGAACCCAGTATGTTTCCACCACAATACACCTGCCAATTATCCCTGCCTGTACCCCACAGGATCCCAAATTGCAGCCTCTTTTATGATGTTCTCTGTTCAACTGAATGGCCGTACCTGGAAATACATCTCTCTGGTGGAAGTGGAACGCACTTGAACTTACTTTATTTGTGATATTTAAAAAATGTGATTCTCAAGTCTTTGCAGTAGATATTTCCTCTCCTGGATGTTATACACAGATTGCTAAAAGCATTACATGTAATGTCACAGCTGTGCAGTGCCTGATGCCCTAGATTAATTGTTAAATAATCAGGTAGATGTGGGTTATTGGATTGCTGTTCTGAAGTGTGACGCTTAGAAACAGGATTAACAGTGAGATCTTCATCCTGCTCTGCTAGTAACTGATTGTCCACTTGTTAATATCAATCTGACTTCCTGTCACACTGTTTTAACATGAGCTGCTATGATCCCTGCAGTCTAGACAATCATTCAATTAAGGTACAGCCCATACCCATGAACACACTCATAAACACATGTGGCATTGTGACGTATGCAGTGACGCACTAAAATGACAAACAAACATGCACGTGCTGACACACACTCACACACACACACATAAGCAGGCATGCACACACTACAGAAGTAGGATCTTCATTTTAGCCAGTTCCCTACAGCAGGAAATAATCTGTCAGCAATAGGAAATGTGATTTTAATTTTTTGTTATAATTTTGGGGGGTTGATACATATATATATATATTTTTTTAAAGTGGAAATGGCAAACTTTAGAAGTCGTTTTAAACCTTGAATACACTACAAGTTTACATTTCCTGATGTGCAGGAACATTCTCATCAACAAAAGAGTGATCAAATGAAGATTCTACATTTGTAATGTGCACGGGTGCGCGCGCGCACACACTTCTGCACACTCACACACAATCTCTTAAGGAGTATCACTAGTAGACCAAACTAGAATAGTAAAGATTTGACTGTTAAATTAACTTAAAGCCTCCCACAGCCAGAGGCAATGCCTCAGATAGGGGAACGCTCCGACTAATTTAACATGAATGCTGAGCCTTTACCAGATTAGCCCAGCTCATTCAAGCATGTGTGAAACAACATTTTGTTCCCTGGTGTCAGAGCGACGCGTAACATCGGTGTCTTTGTGAGGCTATCACGGTCTCCATCATCCTCTTAGTGTGGGCTCTGTCATGTTAACTCACTGCAGGGTAGCCATAGCTGATGCAGCGTCTCTGTTCCTGCTGAAAGGCCAGGATTGGCTGTGATGGTGAGAAGCTAAAGGTCGATGTTAGCACTGGTTCACTACTTCAGCCACAGAGGTCAACCTACATCATCAGCCCCTTAGCAAACAGAGCTAGCTAGTTGGCAGGTTTGATCCGCTCCACACTTCAGGTGATGTTGTAGGTTAACACTGCCATACCCAATGCGTGATCACACCATTGTCCATAAGTCAGTCTTCATACCCTTCTCTCCATCCCTTTCCACTTCTACAATTGTGAAACCCCCCCCCCCCCGTCTCTCACTTGCTCTCTCTCTTTGAGTGTTCCAGCCGTGTGATGGCTGAAGAGCTCCTGCTCTACCCTTCTCCAGCTAAATGGTGACAGCTGCCGCGGAAACGAGTGCCTTGGAATTGAGTCCCCCCTCCTGGTACTCAGCGAGTATCCCGCCAGGAAGAGACAATTAGTGTGGCTAATGAGAGAGGCTGTGTGATCAGAGCGCATCCCGAACTCCCTCTCGCTCCTTCACCAACCCCTCTATCCTGCTCTCTACCGCTCCCTCCTTCTCTCTCCCTCACCCACCCATTCATTCTGCTTGTCCTCTATAAGGATTTGGACATGCAGAGATTCACTGGACACCGACTCTGGCCCAGCTGTGAAGTCAACTGTACACAGGGCATACACAGCTAACATGACCTCACAATACCCACTACTTCAATAGCTCAAACAGCAATGACTCTTTATCTTCCCCTTCACTCATGTTCAAGTGCTCCTTCTGTTTCCTCTCTGTCTTTGCCCTCTGTCGTCACCTTAAAGCACTTGTCTTTGAAGTGACTCCAAAAATATTTCGTGGGATTGTTGCGCGTGTTTGTGCGTGTGTGTGTGATGTCAAAGAGTGCTGAGGATAGGTAATCTCAAGACGCTGTATGGAGAAGGCCCACAGTTGTGTAAACAGTACGTGTAAAACCCTAAGATGAGCGCTAATATTGACACACGTAATGAGGTATTTAATAACTTAATTAACATAGTCATTAGCATATTGCAGTCATGCTTGTGGGTAGAGGTTGGTTTGTGGATTCAACAGCCTGGATGTTGTAGCAGTATTATTATTGGTAGTAGTAGAGATATTAGCAATAGTAGTAGTAGCGATAGGCGTAGAAGTAGGAGGAGTAGCAACAGGAGTAGAAGGAGTAGCAGCAGGAGTAGGAGGAGTAACAATAGGAGTAGTAGGAGTAATAGCAGTAGGAATAATAGGAGTATGGTAGAAGTAGTAAGAGTAATAGCAGTAGGAGTAGTAGTAGCAATAGGAGTAGTTGTAGCAATAGGAGTAATAGCAATAGGAGTAGTAGGAGTAATATCAGTAGGAGTAGTAGTAGGAGTAGAAGTAGCAGTATCAATAAGAGTAGCAATAGTAGCAGCAGCAGCAGCAATAGGGGTAGTAGTAGTAGCAATAGGGGTAGTAGTAGTAGTATCAATAAGAGTAGCAATAGTAGCAGCAGCAGCAGCAATAGGGGTAGTAGTAGTAGCAATAGGGGTAGTAGTAGTAGCAATAGGAGTAGTAGTAGTAGCAATAGGAGTGGTAGTAGCAGTAGCAGTATCAATAGGAGCAGCAGTAGTAATAGTAGCAGTAGCAATAGGAGTAGTAGGAGTAGTTGTAGCAAAAGGAGTAGTAGGAGTAATAGCAATAGGAGTAGTAGGAGCTAGAGTAAAAGTAGTAGTCGAAGTAGGAATAGAAGTAGCAGTATCAATAAGAGTAGCAATAGTAGCAGCAGCAGCAATAGGGGTAGTAGTAGTAGCAATAGGGGTAGAAGTAGTAGCAATAGGAGTAGTAGTAGTAGCAATATGAGTGGTAGTAGCAGTAGCAGTATCAATAGGAGCAGCAATAGTAATAGTAGCAGTAGCAATAGGAGTAGCTGTAACAATAAGAGTAGCAATAGTAGCAGCAGCAGCAATAGGGGTAGTAGTAGTAGCAATAGGGGTGGTAGTAGCAATAGCAGTAGCAATAGCAGTAGCAGTATCAATAGGAGTAGAAGGAGTAGTTGTAGCAAAAGGAGTAGTAGGAGTAATATCAGTAGGAGTAGTAGTAGGAGTAGAAGTAGCAGTATCAATAAGAGTAGCAATAGTAGCAGCAGCAGCAGCAATAGGGGTAGTAGTAGTAGCAATAGGGGTAGAAGTAGTAGCAATAGGAGTAGTAGTAGTAGCAATATGAGTGGTAGTAGCAGTAGCAGTATCAATATGAGCAGCAGTAGTAATAGTAGCAGTAGCAATAGGAGTAGCTGTATCAATAAGAGTAGCAATAGTAGCAGCAGCAGCAATAGGGGTAGTAGTAGTAGCAATAGGGGTGGTAGTAGCAATAGCAGTAGCAATAGCAGTAGCAGTATCAATAGGAGCAGCAGCAGCAATAGGAGTAGTAGTAGCAGCAGCAGTAGTAGTAGCAGTATCATTAGGAGCAGCAATAGGAGTAGTAGTAGCAATGGGAGTAGTAGCAATGGGAGTAGTAGCAATAAAAGTAGTAGCAATAGGAGTAATAGCAATAGTAGGAGTAAGAGTCAGAGTTGTAGCAGTAGCAATAGGAGTAGTTGTAGTAGGAGTAGTAGTATCAATAGCAGTAGAAGTGTCAATAAGAGTGGCAATAGGAGTAGCAGTATTAATAAGAGTAGCAATAGTAGCAGCAGCAGCAGCAGCAGCAATTGGGGTGGTAGTAGTAGCAATAGGGGTGGTAGTAGCAGTAGTAGTATCAATAGGAGCAGCAGTAGCAATAGGAGTAGTAGCAGCAGCAGCAATAGTAGTAGCAATAGGAGTAATAGCAATAGGAGTAGTAGGAGTAATAACAATAGTAGGAGTAGGAGTCAGATTAGTAGCAATAGGAGTAGTTGTAGTAGTAGCAATAGGAGTAGAAGTATCAATAAGAGTAACAATAGGAGTAGCAGTAGCAATAGGAGTAGCAGTATCAATAAGAGTAGCAATAGTAGCGGCAGCAGCAATAGGGGTAGTAGTAGTAGCAATAGGGGTAGTAGTAGTAGCAATAGGAGTGGTAGTAGCAGTAGCAGTATCAATAGGAGTAGCAGTAGCAATAGGAGTAGTAGGAGTAGTTGTAGCAAAAGGAGTAGTAGGAGTAATAGCAATAGGAGTAGTAGGAGCCAGAGTAAAAGTAGTAGGAGTAATAGCAGTAGTAGTAGAAGTAGCAGTATCAATAAGAGTAGCAATAGTAGCAGTAGCAATAGGGGTAGTAGTAGTAGCAATAGGGGTAGTAGTAGTAGCAATAGGAGTAGTAATAGTAGCAATAGGAGTAGTAGTAGTAGCAATATGAGTGGTAGTAGCAGTATCAATAGGAGCAGCAGTAGTAATAGTAGCAGTATCAATAGGAGTAGCAGTAGCAATAGGAGTAGCAGTATCAATAAGAGTAGCAATAGCAGCAGCAATAGGGTGTAGTAGTAGTAGCAATAGTGGTGGTAGTAGCAATAGCAGTAGCAGTATCAATAGGAGCAGCAGTAGTAATAGTAGCAGTAGCAATAGCAGCAGCAGCAGCAATAGGGGTAGTAGTAGTAGCAATAGTGGTGGTAGTAGCAATAGCAGTAGCAGTATCAATAGGAGCAGCAGTAGTAATAGTAGCAGTAGCAATAGGAGTATCAGTATCAATAAGAGTAGCAATAGTAGCAGCAGCAGCAATAGGGGTGGTAGTAGCAATAGCAGTAGCAATAGCAGCAGCAGCAATAGGAGTAGTAGGAGCAGCAATAGGAGTAGTAGGAGCAGCAATAGGAGTAGCAGCGGTGGTAGAAGCAATAGTAGTTAGTAGTAGTAGAAGTAGTAGCAATAGTAGTTAAGTTGTGTAGTTAAGTAATAGGGAGGGATGTCTTGTTAATAGAGGATCTATTAGATGTCTGTGCCAGCTCTGACCTGTCCCCTCAACCAACCCTTCATCTCTAATGGCTGTTAGCCATTTCCTGCCTGGTTGACCCAAGTTGTGATCAATGGGGTCACTGCAGGGGCTGGGGGATGGAGTTGATGGAATGACCCAACAGCAGTGGACAGGGCGTTTTAAGGACATTAAATCAACCCCAGAGCAAATAGAATGGTGTGCGGCTGTGTGTCGTATCTGTGTAGCCCCTACATTGGTGTTTACATGTGAATAGTAAGTGTGCAAGTGTTAACCGTGTTTGTGCGTGTGCATTTATGAGAGAGCGAGAGCGAGACCATGGTTACTGATCAAAACAATTAGAGACTGATTTCCACAAATTTGAAACCCTTATTCAAGGTTTCAAAGACCTCTCTGATGAGAGTAGGCTACCCGTCCTGTTGGGGGAGGACACAGAGAGCTGGGGTTTGACAGTGCACTACATTGCTGCCTGCCATAAGATGAGGGACAGCGTCTGACAGACCAATCAACCTGCACATGTACTCTACTGTATGCTTAAAGCAAATTGGAGGGAGGGAGGGAGGGAGGGAGGGCAAGACCGAACGACCGACCGACAGAGACAGACAGACATGCTTATTGTTATTGTTAAATGTATGGTTATTTTGACCCTTGGTTATTGTTGTTACTGTTGTCCCGTTGACAATTTTGATTCTTATTATTTTCATGTTGTAAAATTGCTATTGTTACATCATATATGAGAGAGAGAGATTTTCATTCCTGCAGACTCAGTAACATGTAAAGTGTTGTGTATTGACCCCAGACAACATGCTGTAAATATGCAGGGTAATGAATGCAGTTATCGGACTCACTTAATCAATCATAACTAGACAAGGCCCAATAATCAGTACAGCTGCCCTCTGTGTGTGGAGATTGAATTAGCATAATAAAATAATCCCCATTAAACTAGAGATATCAACAACAACAAAATTGCATGGGCTGCATCTCAATCCTCTGCATCCGCTGATGTCACCCTCCCCATCAGCTGTGAAAAGTAGCAGAGCGGTGTTTGTCAGACCATGAGACATCCCGAAAATCCGTTTTCTCACCAACACGTCTATAGCGTCCAAACTATTATGACCCCTCCATGGAAAGATAAGACTCTCACGAACACGATCGTGTACTCCAGAAGCGTCAATGGACTCGTCTGAAGTCGGTACATCCAATCTGCCAGCTTCTGTCTGAACTGTTTGGGCTACATACTAATATGACCCCTCTGTGGAAAGGCGATTCTCTCACGAACACGTCCATGTTTTGTTTTACTCTAGGACGCCCTCAGGCCTCACAAAACCTGTCTGAAGGTAGCTGGTCACCAGTTAATACAAAACATGTATAATGGAAGTATAAATGGAGATAGTTTAGTGCCTAAAATAAGGGGGTTAATACTTCAAAATTAAACAAATAGTTGTCTCCTGATCTTTCTTATATCTCTCAGATATAGGACTGACACTTCAGAACAAACTTTCTTTAGATAGTTTTAGTTGATCTGTTTATCCATATATAAATCTGTTATTCAATGTGTTCAATGGGCTAATAGCGCGGATGCCAAATTCAATGTTTCATCAAAAGCATTTTTTTTATTTGATACCTTTAGGGGTCCTAAAACTCCAAATCAAATAGCTAAATTATCCTTGGTGTGACCATCTTAAAATAATTGAATATGTTAGCTTAATAGAACCCTCCCTGATTGTGAGGGATATTGAGGGATGTAGAGAGGAAATGTTGCTTCATGAGGTACAGTGCCTTGCGAAAGTATTCGGCCCCCTTGAACTTTGCGACCTTTTGCCACATTTCAGGCTTCAAACATAAAGATATAAAAATGTATTTTTTTGTGAAGAATCAACAACAAATGGGACACAATCATGAAGTGGAACGACATTTATTGGATATTTCAAACTTTTTTAACAAATCAAAAACTGAAAAATTGGGCGTGCAAAATTATTCAGCCCCCTTAAGTTAATACTTTGTAGCGCCACCTTTTGCTGCGATTACAGCTGTAAGTCGCTTGGGGTATGTCTCTATCAGTTTTGCACATCGAGAGACTGAATTTTTATCCCATTCCTCCTTGCAAAACAGCTCGAGCTCAGTGAGGTTGGATGGAGAGCATTTGTGAACAGCAGTTTTCAGTTCTTTCCACAGATTCTCAATTGGATTCAGGTCTGGACTTTGACTTGGCCATTCTAACACCTGGATATGTTTATTTTTGAACCATTCCATTGTAGATTTTGCTTTATGTTTTGGATCATTGTCTTGTTGGAAGACAAATCTCCGTCCCAGTCTCAGGTCTTTTGCAGACTCCATCAGGTTTTCTTCCAGAATGGTCCTGTATTTGGCTCCATCCATCTTCCCACCAATTTTAACCATCTTCCCTGTCCCTGCTGAAGAAAAGCAGGCCCAAACCATGATGCTGCCACCACCATGTTTGACAGTGGGGATGGTGTGTTCAGCTGTGTTGCTTTTACGCCAAACATAACGTTTTGCATTGTTGCCAAAAAGTTCAATTTTGGTTTCATCTGACCAGAGCACCTTCTTCCACATGTTTGGTGTGTCTCCCAGGTGGCTTGTGGCAAACTTTAAACGACACGTTTTATGGATATCTTTAAGAAATGGCTTTCTTCTTGCCACTCTTCCATAAAGGCCAGATTTGTGCAATATACGACTGATTGTTGCCCTATGGACAGAGTCTCCCACCTCAGCTGTAGATCTCTGCAGTTCATCAAGAGTGATCATGGGCCTCTTGGCTGCATCTCTGATCAGTCTTCTCCTTGTATGAGCTGAAAGTTTAGAGGGACGGCCAGGTCTTGGTAGATTTGCAGTGGTCTGATACTCCTTCCATTTCAATATTAATCGCTTGCACAGTGCTCCTTGGGATGTTTAAAGCTTGGGAAATCTTTTTGTATCCAAATCCGGCTTTAAACTTCTTCACAACAGTATCTCGGACCTGCCTGGTGTGTTCCTTGTTCTTCATGATGCTCTCTGCGCTTTTGACGGACCTCTGAGACTATCACAGTGCAGGTGCATTTATACGGAGACTTGATTACACACAGGTGGATTGTATTTATCATCATTAGTCATTTAGGTCAACATTGGATCATTCAGAGATCCTCACTGAACTTCTGGAGAGAGTTTGCTGCACTGAAAGTAAAGGGGCTGAATAATTTTGCACGCCCAATTTTTCAGTTTTTGATTTGTTAAAAAAGTTTGAAATATCCAATAAATGTCGTTCCACTTCATGATTGTGTCCCACTTGTTGTTGATTCTTCACAAAAAAATACAGTTTTATATCTTTATGTTTGAAGTCTGAAATGTGGCAAAAGGTCGCAAAGTTCAAGGGGGCCGAATACTTTCGCAAGGCACTGTATCTCTCGCTACCTGAAAAAGTAACCCTTCCCCATTGTACCACCTCTAGGTGGACTCTGCACAGGACAGCTAGTAACCCTTCCCCATTGTACCACCTCTAGGTGGACTCTGCACAGGACAGCTAGTAACCCTTCCCCATTGTACCACCTCTAGGTGGACTCTGCACAGGACAGCAAATAACCCTTCCCCATTGTACCACCTCTAGGTGGACTCTGCACAGGACAGCTAGTAACCCTCCCCCATTGTAGTCTTGAAGTCTGGCTGAGCATTGCTCTGCTACTCTGGGCTCTGAATGTAACACGACTGATTGGGCCAGCAACAAACACAGATCTCTGTGGCTACAGCATAATTGGCCATAATGTAAAGGGTGAGATGGTCTGAAAGGAATGTGGCTTTGCAAATGAATGATTCTTCATGTCAATTATTAGAAGAGTTTAGTCTGGCGTAAGGGGCCCACTGTGTGTGATAGATCAGAGAGGAAACCGGATATTATCATGAACCAACTATTGTACATGGCTCATGGTGCTCTTAACAATGGGTCTGTGGTAACTGACAGGGATGGATGTGTTGTCTTTGGTGTGAGAGTATGTGTAAGGTTTAGGGGTACAGCAAAGCTTGTCCAGCAGCGTCAATATGCCTGTTCAATATTGTATTGATGCTGCTGCAAGAGCTTTACTGAATCCTTTTTTATTAGCCCTGCCCAGACAACGTTCAATTTCAACAGTTCTCAGTTTCATATCATTGAAACTGTATATGTTTTTTCCTATCTGCACTTGTAGAAGTACTTGTCTCGGAGCAGACAATTCAGACCATCCTCTTGATTAGCCCAAAGTCATTATTCCTCTTGGAATATGAAATGGAAACAGGTGAGTTGCTCCGAAGACGGAAGCACTTTGACCCGAGGCGATCTCTATCTTCAATTTCGCTCTGCTTCACGGAGGCCGCTTGAAATTATGCAAAATAATGAACACTGAAATCTGCCTTCTTCGATTGGCTTAATGAATTAAGCCAGCTGCTTAGACCACCTTTCACGGTCTTTCTCCTCTCGTATTGAAGTATCTCCCAGGCTATTATTTGACAAGCACTGCCCTGAGGCAGGCAGGCAGGCGCGCACACACATACACACACACACACACACACACACACACACACACACACACACACACACACACACACACACACAGCTCTCATCATTTTCACTGCCTATCAGAATAAGCCCCCCCTAAAGGAAAACAGCCATATCTTCACTCACTCACTCACTCACCTCACCTCACCTCACCTCACCGTGACCCGTTATTATGCAGAAGGCAGGGTGAAATGAGTGAGAACAGTAGGTGAGAATATTGTGTAGAGTGGCAGGGAAGTCTCTTGTGATGTGGACTAGAGGCCAGACTCCAGCTGCAGTAACTAACAACACATTAACCTCCTGCAGGGCCAGACACCGGTGTGGAGGGAAGGGGGATAGAGGACGGGGGGTATTTCTTAATCAAATTACAAACTGAAGGCTTTGTGGTACATTAGCCCTGGATTTTCTATGTGATTCGTATGGTGAAAGGAGCGAGATAGTGAGTGTGGCTTGGAAATGTCATGTTTTGTTCCTTCTTTTAATTCCGTTGGACCTAATGATGCAGAGAGGTGTGCTCTCTTCATTAGAATACAATGTTTTGTCAGTGAACAAAGGACCCACTGCTGTTCTATGCAGTTGAACTTTTCCAACTTTTGCCAGCTATGGAATAGGAAGTTTACCAGAGATACAGTGACGGGGGAGAACAGGGAGCGTAGGAGAGGCGTGCCAACCAACATGACCAAGAAGCTGTCGTCAGATAGTCCAGAGAGGAGAGGACGAGCGATGATTAATGAGACACTGAGCCAGCAGCAGCCATTTTGTGAAAAAGGTTACAGAAGTGTCAATGCAGCCAGGTGCCATTTTATTTCAGAAACACTTGAGAGCTTAGCATACATACATTAGCTGTGATGATGCATTCAATGTATTAATGTGGTAGCTGAGATCACTCAAGGAACAGTGCTGATTTTGTATCAGTTCACATTTTAATGTACAATACTGTCTTTTTCCGTTAGCAGTTCACCTCTTGACGAAGCAGTCATTACTGTAAAATAGAATGAGTTCTTAATGACATACCTGGTAGATAAGATTAGATTAATAAATTGCTCCTTCTCTGTTTTCCCACATCTTGATGATATGGCCTTGTTGCTGCCCACCCTGCATGATAGTATGGATCAGCATGTCCACTTTGTCCACTCTCATCCTCAGCTCATTTACTTTAGTGACCTTGTGAAACAGAAAAGGACCAACAGCCACTATTAATTTGGGCTGGCCCTTAATGAAGCTGTCCTAGGGAATCACCAGAGTCAGTAACACTGTGACAATAATGAATCCTCTGCTTGGCACATAATTAATCTGATAGTTATTATCATATTATTTAGATATATATACACACACACACACAGTTTGGGGTCACTTCCTTGTTTCTGAAAGAAAAGCAACAAAAAAAATGTCCATCAAAAATAACATCAAATTGATCAGAAATACAGTGTAGACATTGTTAATGTTGTAAATGACTATTATAGCTGGAAACGGCTGATGTTTTATGGAATATCTACATAGGTGTACATAGGCCCATTATCAGCAACCATCACTCCTGTGTTCCAATGGCACGTTGTGTTAGCAAATCCAAGTTAATCATTTTAACAGGCTAATTGAGCATTAGAAAACCCTTTTGCAACGATGTTAGCACAGCTGAAAACTGTTGAGCTGATTAAAGAAGCAATAAAACTGGCCTTCTTTAGACTAGTTGAGTATCTTGAGCAACAGCATTTGTGAGTTCAATTACAGGCTCAAAATGGCCAGAAACAAATAACTTTCTTCTGACACACATCAGTCTATTCTTGCTCTAAGAAATGAAGGCTATTCCATGTGAGAAATTGCCAAGAAACTGAAGATCTCATACGATGCTGTGTACTACTCCCTTCACAGAACAGCACAAACTGTCCCTAACCAGACTAGAAAAAGGAGTGGGAGGCCCCGGTGCACAACTGAGCAAGAGGACAAGTACATTAGTGTCTAGTTTTAGAAACAGATGCCTCACAAGTCCTCAACTGGCAGCTTCATTAAATAGTACCCACAAAACATCAGTCTCAATGTCAACATTGAAGAGGCGACTCCGGGATGCTGGCCTTCTAGGCAGAGTTAATAACTTCCCACCTGGTCTCAAAACTGAAACCCCTTGTAACGGTAACTGCTTGGTAATTATATTTGATACAGGCAATATTTATTAGGCTTTTGCAAAGTTGGCACCTGTAATTTATAAAATGTAATTAAAGATCAGCAATGTAAAACCATGGAAGTGTCTATCTATACTTCATCTGAAGTTATAAAGTGATTTCACCTTTTGTTCTAGCTTGTTTCTTTTTATTCCCTCAGGGAAAGAACAGGTGCAAGCTTTCCTCTTGTACAAACACTTCATAAATATGCATCGGTACATCCTCCTCATATCATGCCATACCTGGCTGTCGCCCAACACTTTCAAACTACCTATTGGCTCAGGCAGTAAAACTACAAATGTAAACGAGGGCTGTAAAAATACAAATATACAGTATATATTCACGTCCCATGGGACATCACTCCACTAATAGCCCAAGCTTTTAAACATTCACTTCACTTAAACATCTAAATTGTGTTTTGTGTTTATAAGGCTCCTGCACACTCTGGCTTATTAGTTAGGGTCAGAGAATAGCTGGAGCGATGGCACCAAGTGTCGTGACCCTGTATCCCAGGGTTACGGCTGTGCTGGTCTGTAGTTGGCTTCCAAACAGGATGCAGAGGCAGCAGCAGATGCGTGTGTAGCGCTGTAAATAGTGGTCAAAGATTCCCCTCCCACGGTACCATGGGTAAATTAGCCACCGATCAATACCATCTGTTTCTTTATCACGCAGAGCCGAGTCGGACAGAGGCGGGTTACTCTAAGAACTGGGAGGGCAGCCAAGGCAGAGGTGCGGGCGACATTGCCGCACCGTTCAGAGGCGTACCCAGAACAAGATGGTACATTAAATTGGAGAAGAACTGGGGCGCTCACAACCACAGAGACGTCGTGTTTCTGGGAGAAGGGAAAAGTATCTTGCTGTGATGTAAAAACAGGAAGGAAGACCCAGTGAGGTGTGATCTGGTACCGAATACTCTCTTTATCTCAGAATTCTACTATAGAGAAGTGTACAAACTAAGGAGTGAGCTGCTGTAAGATAAAGCTTGATGTGAAACCCATGAAGGTTGTTATGTCTCCTCCGTTATCAGAAAGAGATATTGTCAACACAGTCCATCCATAACTGGAAGGGGAGTCCGTGTTGTTCACACACACACATGCATACATGCACAGTCTGCTTAAGCATGAACCCACAAGTTTTATAAACAAAAATCTATATTGATCCTGTATATTGTTTTCTCTTCAAGGTCAACAGTGTTCCCGAGACTACCTGTTAGCACTTGTTTTACATAATCATAGAGTACAGTGGAAATCAGTATGCTTGTTGAGCCTATGCCTTAACTTTAGCATTACTTAAGCATACCTCTTGCCTCACCTCATCTCTCCCCAACTAAGTGGAAGCGTCTCACCTCCTCATCTCTTTAAAAAGTGAAAGTGGAACACCAGAGTGTGTTTTCATCCCATTTCAACTCCTGCTGGCAGTTCATCTATTGTAATTTCCTCAACTCACTAAATTCATAATTAGAAATCTACATACAAATAATTGCGCCCCAAACAAACCAACACCCTAAGAGCAAAGGCAGACAAATAGCAAAGTATGACATATACTAATTCATTTTCAATCCATCAGTATGTTCAATATGCTCCCACGCCTCAAACCAGAGAAGACAGAGATGATTACTGGAGTCTAATAGGCCTGTGCTTGTTTGATCTCTGTCCATTGGAAGCCAGCCCAACCTACCCCATCTCTCTGGGGTCTTG
The DNA here is from genome assembly GCF_045791955.1 of Oncorhynchus clarkii lewisi. NCBI lineage: Eukaryota > Metazoa > Chordata > Actinopteri > Salmoniformes > Salmonidae > Oncorhynchus > Oncorhynchus clarkii. The sequence goes on along the minus strand of NC_092147.1, from coordinate 77,028,739 downwards.
CTTGTGTTTTCTCTCCCTATAGTTCTGCCTTGTTCTTCCACACAAAGCTGGAGGTCACGGCGAGTCCTTCCTTACCCACAATTACCCCAAACCAAACCTCGCTCTGCTTCAAGAGGCCTGCAGATGTCCGGAACAGCGATCGTAATGATCTCACTCCAGTTCCGGCTGCGCTTTGGCGCTGAACAGACCTCCACAGTCTCTCTATTGGATTAGCCTGGACAGAGTGATGTGTGACACCCCCGTCTCGGTTCCCGCTCCCATCCCCACTCACAGAGGACGCACGCCGCCAGCAGGTGGACCCTCTAGACAGGAAGTTCATTTGGAGCAGCACTAACAGACCAGATACGTTCCTCCCTCCCCCTCATCTGATTTTGTGTGGTGCATCGGCACTCAGTGTCACATTTTTTTTTTAAAGCAGAAGTAGCAGATGTCTAGAGAGTGAGATTAGTGAACTGTTTCTGACCAACAAAGTGTACCATCCCTCTCTCACTGTCACACCCCACTACCAGACCAACCTGCTCACGGTGTGGTGATGTCATAGTGGTGCTACCATGGTGACTGGTCCTCTGAGTCAGGTATTGGCTAATGAGTCTTTGTGGTTGAGATAGAGGAATGAGAAGTGAGACAGGGCGGGGCATCTGACCCATGCTTCATTATCGTGGCAGTCTGGGTCTCTGCTGGGTGGTGAGCTGTAACGGACGCTTGGCAGGCCAATCCCTCCCCCTTGGCACAGAGACAGATAGACAATACAGCCAGCCAGACTGTCCATGAGCCAAGGGAAGGAGAGTCTCATGACTATTGCTTACCTGTCGAATCCAATCCATAAGCTGGCACATTAAACATTAATATCAGAATTAGAATAACTTTTTCAAAGCACTCAATGTTCTTTTGCCTCTGAGAGTGGGGGAGGAAGTTGAGAGCCTTTTAAGGGGAGATAGGTCCCTCTCTAAACCTGCTTTCCTTGGTACTCCAGACCAGACCACCCTCCGGGACCTCTCCATCTCCCTCTCTCTCTCTCTCTTCTCTCCTCTCTCTCTCTCTCTCTCTCTCTCCTCCTCTCCTCTCCCCTCTCTCTCTCTCTCTGATCAACTGATGGAATAGGCCAATTATATCTCTGCTGATGTCCTCTTGGTCTACCCTACCCTCTCTGGCAGCTGAGAGAGAGAGGAGGGAGAGAGAGAGGGGTTAGAAGAGGCAAATAGAGAGAGAGACTCTTTAATTAGTACAAGCTTTGCACCATCGAGTGCTAACATCTGCTCTAATCAGCCTGTAGTGTGGAATGAAGAGCTCTTGAAGAGGGCCCACCCACTCCAACTCTCTGAGTCAACAGCCAATATGGAGGGTTGGCAGTCAAGCACTCTCCCTCCCCTCATCTCAGCCTGGTGAAATGGACACCAAGGTGTATTGAAGGGCACTGAGCTCTGAGCTAAGTCAAGTATACTCAGAGGGGAGTTGACGCACAAAAATAGTATTTGTCAATGTCTAGGGTAGGCCCCTGTGTGTGTACATTTGCACGTTATTCATTAAATGGTTCTATCTTTGACATGTAGTCTGTTTGGGGCGCACAAGGTATGGATTTTCTATACACACGAGAGCATGAATTTTCATTATGAGAGCCAATCCTGACCATTTACTTCCAGTACTGTGTGTTTGCCATTGTCCCGGTTTAACATGGACGGGTTGCTAGGACGTGTGATGTTTTGTCTTATGCTTTGAAGTCTGTGTGGTAATACTTTGGTTTTGTGCTATTAATTAGGTGGTTTAAACTGCCTCTCAGTTTAACTCCAAGGGGATTCCTCTGTGTTGAGAGCACCACCTTACTCAGATGTGACATCTTTAATGTTTTGTTTAAAGAGCAGCGCTAACACCCTGTACATTCCATGGAGACGGATGAACAGGGCCTGGGAATGTGCTGAATTTGAATTTGTCACGTTTCTATCCAAACATAGTGTTTTTGGCTCCAGAATATTTGTATTTATTTATTTCACCTTTATTTAACCAGGTAGGCCAGTTGAGAACAAGTTATCATTTACAACTGCGACCTGGCCTTGATAAAGCAGAGCAGTGCGACAAAAACAACAACACAGTTACACATGGGATAAACAGGCGAAATAATTCAAATGTAGCATTAACACTGGAGTGATAGATATGAAGATGATGATGTGCAAGTAGAGATGCAAAAGAGCATAAATAAATAAATAACCAAATGGGGATGCGGTAGTTGGGTGTGCTATTTACAGATGGGCTGTGTATAGGTACAGTGATCGGTAAGCTGCTCTGACAGCTGATGCTTAGAGGGAGATATGTCTCCAGCTTCAGGGATTTTTGCAATTTGTTCCAGTCATTGGCAGCAGAGAACTGGAAGGAAAGGCAGCCAAACGAGGTGTTGGCTTTGGGAATGACCAGTGAAATATACCTGCTGCAGCACGTGCTATGGGTGGGTGTGGCTATAGTGACCAGTGAGCTGAGATAAGGTGTGGCTTTAACTAGTAAAGACTTATAGATGACCTGGAGCCAGTGGGTTTTGCGATGAATATGTTGCGGGTGCCAGCCAACGAGAGCATATAGGTCGCAGTGGTGGATAGTATATGGGGCTTTGGTGACAAAACGGATGGCACTGTGATAGACTACATCCAATTTGCTGAGTAGAGCGTTGGAAGCTATTTTGTAAATTACATCGCCACAGTCAAGGATCGGTAGGATAGTCAGTTTTACGAGGGTATGTTTGGCAGCATGAGTGAAGGAGGCTTTGTTGCAATATAGGAAGCCAACTCTAGATTTCATTTTGGATTGGAGATAATGTGAGTCTGGAAGGAGAGTTTACAGTCTAACCAGACACCTAGTGATTTGTAGTTGTCCACATATTCTAAGTCAGAACCGTCCAGAGTAGTGATGCTAGGCGGGCGGGTGCGGGCAGCAATCGGTTGAAGAGCATGCATTTAGTTTACTAGCATTTAAAAGCAGTTGGAGGCCACAGAAGGAGTGTTGTATGGTGTTGAAGCTTGTTTAGAGGTTTGTTAATGTAACAGGGTTGGTTATGATTCCACTTGCCTCTAAAGAAAGGTGTATTTAATGTTCAAGCATTCTTATTGGTTGGTTCAACTCTGATGACAACAAGGCATGTAGTGATTGGCCCCGCTTGCAGATAGGGGGAGATCGCGAACGTCAGGTCTTCCCAGTATGAAAATGTGATGCAAGGGGTAGGTCACGTTCTGAATACTGTTTTCTATTTTCTATTTTACAATGTGTACAAGTTTGCTGTACGTTACTGATTTATACATGTGTTGGTATATGGTTCCTGTTAGGGATTGAGGGGCTTTCTGGGACGTGGTTTGGTATATGATTGCTGTAAATAAGTGTGTTAGCTAGCATACACCGATGTAATGGTCACATAAGCCCACTGCTAACATAGTAGTCTTCATGCTACAGATTTTTCCATCGACAGCTATCAATACCGTTCAGCCCTGCACAACTAACATGCTGTTTCCTATTTAACAACAGGTATTTACACATGTGAAATTTTGTATTGTATTTTTGTATTTTGTTCACCCAGTATGAAAATGTGATGCAAGGGATTTTGCTATCGACAGCCATCAATATCGTTAAGCCCTGCACAACTAACGTGCTGTTTCCTATTTAACAACAGCAACAGAAATCAATTATGCTCAACTGGGACTACTGTCTGATGTGATTTATTTGGACAAAACAAAAGCAAGGAGAGTACGATTTACATCTGTTACATTAACACAGTGTCCAGATAAGGGCCAGATGTGTACAGAATGGTGTCGTCTGCGTAGAGTTGGATCAGAGAATTACCAGCAGCAAGAGCGACATCATTGATATATTCAGAGAAAAGATTCGCCCCGAGAATTGAATCCTGTGGCACCCCCATGGGAGACTGCCAGAGGTCTGAACAACAGGCCCTCCGATTTGACACACTGAACTCTATCTGAGAAGTAGTTGGTAAACCAGGCGAGGCAGTCATTTGAGAAACCAAGGCTGTTGAGTCTGCCGATAAGAATGTGGTGATTGACAGAGTCGAAAGCCTTAGCCAGGTCGATGAAGACGGCTGCACAGTACTGTCTTTTATTGATGGCGGTTATGATATTGTTTCGGACCTTGAGCGTGGCTGAGGTACACCCATGACCAGCTCGGAAACCAGATTGCGTAGTGGAGAAGGTACGGTGGGATTCGAAACGTTCGGTGATCTGTTTGCTAACTTGGCTTTCGAAGATTTTAGAAAGGCAGGGCAGGATGGATATAGGTCTGTAACAGTTTGGGTCTAGAGTGTCTCCCCCTTTGAAGAGGGGGATGATCGCGACAAGTTTCCAATCTTTGGGGATCTCAGAAAGAGAGGTTGAACAGGCTAATAATAGGGGTTGCAACAATTTTGGCGGATCATTTTAGAAAGAGAGGGTCCAGATTGTCTAGCGCAGCTGATTTGTAGGGATCCTGATTTTACAGCTCTTTCAGAACATGAGCTGTCTGGATTTGGGTGAAGGAGAAGCTGGGGAGGGGTGCAGAGCAGTTGGCCAGGGTAGGGATAGCCAGGTGGAAAGCATGGCCAGCCGTAGAAAAATGCTTATTGTAATGATCCATTGTCGTGGTTTTATCGGTGGTGACAGTGTTTCCTAGCAGTGGGCTGCTGGGAGGAGGTGCTCTCATTCTCCATGGACTTTAGTGTCCCAATTAGTGCTACAGGATGAACATTTCTGTTTGAGAAAGCTAGCCTCTGCTTTCCTTACTGACTGTGTATATTGGTTCCTGACTTCCCTGAAAAGTTTCATATCGCGGGGGCAATTCGATGCTAGTGCAGTACGCCACAGGATGTTTTTGTGCTGGTCAAGGGCAGTCAAGTCTGGAGTGAACCAAGGGCTATATCTGTTCTTAGTTCTACTTATTTTGAAAGGTACATGCTCATTTAAGATGGTGAGGAAAGCACCTTTAAAGAACAACCAGGCATCTTCTACTGACGGGATGAGGTCAATATCCTTCCAGGATACCCGGGCCAGGTCGATTAGAAAGGCCTGCTCGCTGAAGTGTTTAAGGGAGCGTTTGACAGTGATGAGGGGTGGTCATTTGACCGCGAACCCATTACCGACACAGGCAATGAGGCAGTGATCGCTGACATCCTGGTTGAAGACAGTGGAGGTGTATTTAGAGGGCAAGTATAGTAACATGTTGATCACGAAGATGTGTTGGACTCCCGCTGCACTGGCTCGTGAGGAACTTTGAACACCATCCAGCGTTATCTATCGATGGAGTGGTAGCCTACAGAGCTGTGATGCACACAGCTTCTTGTTGCTCTGTGGAAGATGGTCCTTCATCTGCTGTACACGGCGCTCCACAGTGTTCCAGAGAGCAGACCCAGTTATCACCCAGGCAAGACATGTAAACACAGACAGATTAGCATACTTACATAAACTCCCTCACAGTTCGACGTTCATTGTTCACATTGCCCTCTTTCTCTCCTCTGCTCTCTCTTTCCCTAACCCACCCTTTCTTGTGTGGGGTACTTTTAGAAAAACATTCAACCCCTATTTGTGTTGTTTCATCGTTTTGCTGACTTCACTATTATTCTACAATGTAGAAAATAGTAAAAATATAGAAAAACCCTGGAATGAGTAGGTGTGTCAACTTTTGACTGCTACTGGATATATCATCTCCTTTTATCATCATGATTTTCATCCATATGGTGAAGATGTCTTGTTTATGTTTTTCCTTATGGAGAGGTGTTATGCAATCATGGCAATTCTGTGATGCACTCAAGATATGTGCATTAGCAGCTGCTTCTAGTCGGGGTGAAAACAGCACTGTAGCAGAGTATGTTTTAGCTAAATCGGTTTTCCATTCCAGACCACTTGAACATGCACTGTTAAGGCCTTTTTCTCACTGTCTGTCTGTCTGTCTGTGTTCAATGCTATGTCTGACCCAGGCAGTCTGGATGAACCTCTGGTCTCATATGGCGTACGATACAGTTCTGTACCTCTGTTTTGCTTTTCGTGGTGTGTTGATGTGTATATTTTCAGTAATTACTGGGCTCGTCTGTAAAAGACACCTTGGTCTCAGCATGACTACCTGTCGAAATAGTAAAGGAACATGTGTACTGCATGAGTCCTGTGCCACGGCTCTACAAGCGCCAGCATCCGTGTACAAGTGAGCACCTGCTCCCCCTCGTGTCTCTCTCTATGGGTCTGGAGTCACGCTGGGATGTTGTGTTAGTCTGCCTGCTCACTGTGGCACCAGAGGAATAGCAGACCTGCTTTCTCTGCAGCTTAATTAGCCTACTCTCTCTCTCCCTCTCTTTCTCTCTCTATCGTTCACGCTGTCTCTTTCTCTCTCTGTTTATTTCTGGGTTTGTGTGTGTACCCAGAGCAACATGTTGTTTTGTGAATTTTCTTTTGGGGTTAAGTTTGGATATTTGGTTTATTGGAACACTCTGTGGCTAGAATAGTGTGCGGATTTTCACCAGCCATGCCATAGCCTTCAAACATATAACATTATTCCAACACAAGTCATTTTTCTCAAGACCGCTGTGTAAAATTGAGTAAAAAACAAATCTATTCCCGGGAGCATTCTAGTCCTCCTCTTGCATGGAATAACAGGCTGGTGGAAGTGTTTTCTATATAGTTTTCTTCACAGTCCATTGTTTTGCTCGGTGAAGCGAATCAGCGATTTCATGAGCAATGCCCTGAGGATAAGAACATTACTGATACTTATCAGCTGGGATGCCCCGCTGGGTGTTGTCTTCTAATGCTGCCTGTTCTCCTTATCAATTATAAAGGCCGGTAGTCTCTTCTAATGCTACCTCTACTGTTAATCAAATGTAAAGACTTTAACAATAGGTCTGAGTTTCTGTGTCTCCAGAAGTACATGTGGAACTCACATAAAGTCTTATGATTTCAAATAATCTTACCTAGAAATAGTCCTCAAGTACAGTAACTTGAGAACCCTCCATCCCTGATCTGATCCCTATGTGAACGGTAAGAGGAACGTAGTCCTTAAGTACAGTAACTTGAGAACCCTTCATCCCTGATCTGATCCCTATGTGAACGGTAAGAGGAATGTGCAGGGGGAAAACGATGGATTGTTCATGGCATAACGATTGAGAAAGCCAGAGAGATGTCCTGCCTGGTCTCGCTTCACAGAAGAGAGAGTAAAAACAAGTACGAGGTGCACACAGTACAAAGAGCTACAGTGGGGTCAGAAATGATCGACAACCTTGATAAAGATCAGCCAAATTGACTGTGTAAAATAAATAGTTCCAATCCGCAGATGATTTAGGATTCTGTATGGAGGAATGGTCTAAGAACCCTCCCAATGTGTTCTCCAACTCATCAAACATTTTAGGAAAAGGCTCAGTGCCGTTACCCTCGCAAGGTTGAGGTGTTGAAAAGTATTGAAAATGGGTTTGTCATTTTCATCCTTATCCTTATTCATCCTTATACTTAACCTTATTGGGGGGAAAAATATTGCTTGATAAACAAAGTCGCTTTCTCTGAGCGATTGTATTAGTATAAAATAATGTAATTTCTCCCCTTTTTTTTGTTGCATAAAACATAGCTCAGTTTTTGAATAATTTTATACTGTAATTTTTGCTCATCTTTATCAGGGGTGCCAAAACTTTCGAACCCCACTGTATGTCCTCTCTAAAAAACACAAACAGTAGAGTATGTACAGCCGCCGATGAATATTGAAGTAAAGAATGTTTTCTTTGCCGTTCACACAGACTGGACAGTGACGGTTGGACAGCGTTGGCATATCTCTACTGTTATGATAGAGCTGTATAGACCTTGTGCTGAATCCTGAATAAGTCAACTTCAGTTTAGTTTACAATCAGAAGATTACATTATTTTTCTGTCTGTAATGTAATAGAGCAGTATTGCCTTGTTAACTTCCTAGACTCTGCAATCTGATCAAAGTTTAATTTGGTGCACCTACCAAGGCCTCACTTCAGAATATTTGTTTATTTGTACATTATTGACCCCTCCGCATCCCCTGCCAGCCTCCGGAGGTTTAGAATTGTGCCGCAAAGGATGTTCTGTTTTAGTTTTTTTCTTGTTTTTAATTCCTTGGCACACCAGGCAGAAACAGGATGATCTAATCCAGCACTTACACAACAGCTCTTTATTAACTCTATGCAGCCTCCCAGCTCCCTGGATAAGGATATTGTTGGGCCAGGCCATTCTCTTGCTGCATTGGCCGCACATACAGTAGCTATTGATTGGGGATTGATTGGGTGGTCTCTTTGTTAAGGAGATGTTGAGATGAAGCTTGGGGCTGGTGCTAAATCTGCTGAGTCATATTTCACAGGCTTTCTGCCCATTGATGTGCTGTTGGGTTGGGGCCTTCTGTAGTTGGATCAATCCCTGGCCTCCAGTTCTGGGTCTGCTTAGGTTTATAGCTCACCGTTGCATTCATGCCAGGGTGTGGTACTAGGGTTGTGCGCTGGAGTTAAGAAGGGGGCGAATTTAGCAAAGGAACAAAAGGTGTGCCACCTTGTTTTTAAAGATCATTTAAATAACAAGTCTCCAGCATGAGATGTGGCAAAGCCAACAGAGTTTTTGGACGGTGGTTCACAGTAGCCATCCACATCACCAGAGTTAAGTCGTCTGAGAGACAACATAAGAGAGGAAGAAGAGGGGGAATGAAACATGTCCCTGCATTACTGTTTTAGGATCAAGCACGAAATGGAAACTTAGTCCAAGCTACAGAAAGAGATGACCCCTGACCCTTCATTTACGTGTCAGGTGACTTTACTTGATCCGGTTAATTTATTTAAAATTATGTAATTTAACGAGGGCAGGAAGAGGCACCCTGCCTCCCTGTCAGCTGCGGGCTGTAATTGGCTGATGAACCTCGCCATCCAACCAGCTGGAAGGAAAAATGCGTCAGTCAGGTCACATCTGACAATTATGCTTGCCTCTGTGGCACATTTGGAAATAGATGGGCATTAATCTGCTATTTTGTTAGTTGGAGAGTAGGGCTGTGTAGGCAGCCGCTGGTGGCTTCCACTGGTTTCCAGGGGAACAGTGTTTATCCTACCCATTCAGTCCATTTAGCCATTTGTCCCATTAGCGTCCCATCTGTCTGTCTCCCCTGAGAGTGTGTGTGTGTGTGTGTGTGTGTGTGTGTGTGTGTGTGTGTGTGTGTGTGTGTGTGTGTGTGTGTGTGTGAAGAAGCAGTGTCTGGCACTGGCTCAGGTCTCCAAATCTGTTACGCCCCCATTCAGGGGGGTTGTTGTTGGTGGCATCAGACAAGACTGTCTCTTTGGTCTTTAGGTGGCACTTAGGACCGCTGCTCTGGGCCTGCCCTCAAGAGATGCTGTCGGTCCTCTTTAATAGCTACCTAGAGGACGCCGGCACACACACACACCTTTGTGGGAATTTAGTAGGTGTGACGTTCTGTCTGAGGGAAGATTTAATGTTGTCTGCGCTAAGGACCTGTCCTCAGGATAAGAGGAAAAGGATAGAGAATCCATTACTGGACTGAAGTAAATACACACACACGGCCTACTTCCTCCCACCCTCCATGCCATATCTGCGGCCTTGTCTGCTCGGGGTAGAGTGGGATGGATGAGTACTGTCGGGGCAGGCCAATGATGGGTGCTAATTTGATGTGATATAATTGATGAACTCTGAATCGGCCCACTTTCTTCCTCCCCTCTCTCCACCTCCTCCCCCTGGCCTCCACGGTGTGAAATGTCAACAGTGTGTGATTTACGTGCTCTGTCACTGCACTGTTTAACACCTCGACTGGCCCATCTGGGGACGGGAGAGGAGAGAGGGAGAAAGCCATGTAGTATGGATGTTACTCCTCTTCCGTCCCCTATGGTTCTCATCAACTCATGTTCTCTCTCTCAAACAACCTCTCTCTCTCTCTCTAACAACCGCTCTCTCTAACAACCGCTCTCTCTCTAACAACCTCTCTCTTTCTCTCTAACAACCTCTCAATTCAATTCAATTCAAGGGCTTTATTGGCATGGGAAACATGTGTTAACATTGCCAAAGCAAGTGAGGTAGATAATATATAAAGTGAATATATAAAGTGAAATAAACAATAAAAATTAACAGTAAACATTACACATACAGAAGTTTCAAACAATAAAGACATTAAAAATGTCATATTATATATATATATACAGTGTTTTAACAATGTACAAATGGTAAAGGACACAAGATAAAATAAATAAGCATAAATATGGGTTGTATTAGCAATGGTGTGCGTTCTTCACTGGTTGCCCTTTTCTTGTGGCAACAGGTCACAAATCTTGCTGCTGTGATGGCACACTGTGGAATTTCACCCAGTAGATATGGGAGTTTATCAAAATTGGGTTTGTTTTCTAATTCTTTGTGGATCTGTGTAATCTGAGGGAAATATGTCTCTCATACATTGGGCAGGAGGTTAGGAAGTGCAGCTCAGTTTCCTTTCCTTTCTTTCTTTCTCTCTCTAACAACCTCCCTTTCTTTCTTTCTCTCTCTAACAACCTCTCTTTCTTTCTTTCTCTCTCTAACAACCTCTTTCGCTCTAACAACCTCTCTTTCTCTGCCGCTCTCTTAACCCACATGATTTTTCTTTCTCATCTTCTCTCTACCTCTCATCTTCTCTCTACCTCTCATCTTCTCTCTACCTCTCATCTTCTCTCTTCCTCTCTCATCTTCTCTCTACCTCATCTTCTCTCTACCTCATCTTCTCTCTACCTCTCATCTTCTCTCTACCTCTCATCTTCTCTCTACCTTTCATCTTCTCTCTACCTTTCATCTTCTCTCTACCTCATCTTCTCTCTACCTCATCTTCTCTCTACCTCTCATCTTCTCTCTACCTCTCATCTTCTCTCTACCTCTCATCTTCTCTCTACCTCATCTTCTCTCTACCTCATCTTCTCTCTACCTCATCTTCTCTCTGCCTCATCTTCTCTCTGCCTCATCTTCTCTCTACCTCATCTTCTCTCTACCTCTCATCTTCTCTCTACCTCTCATCTTCTCTCTACCTCTCATCTTCTCTCTTCCTCTCTCATCTTCTCTCTACCTCATCTTCTCTCTACCTCATCTTCTCTCTACCTCTCATCTTCTCTCTACCTCTCATCTTCTCTCTACCTTTCATCTTCTCTCTACCTTTCATCTTCTCTCTACCTCATCTTCTCTCTACCTCATCTTCTCTCTACCTCTCATCTTCTCTCTACCTCTCATCTTCTCTCTACCTCTCATCTTCTCTCTACCTCATCTTCTCTCTACCTCATCTTCTCTCTACCTCATCTTCTCTCTGCCTCATCTTCTCTCTGCCTCATCTTCTCTCTACCTCATCTTCTCTCTACCTCTCATCTTCTCTCTACCTCTCATCTTCTCTCTACCTCTCATCTTCTCTCTACCTCATCTTCTCTCTACCTCTCATGTTCTCTCAACCTCTCATGTTCTCTCAACCTGTCTTCTCTCTACCTCTCTCATATTCTCTCTCATCTTCTCTCTACCTCTCATCTTCTCTCTACCTCATCTTCTCTCTACCTCATCTTCTCTCTACCTCTCATCTTCTCTCTACCTCTCATCTTCTCTCTACCTCTCTCATCTTCTCTCTACCTCATCTTCTCTCTACCTCTCTCATATTCTCTCTCATTTTCTCTCTACCTCATCTTCTCTCTACCTCTCTAATATTCTCTCTCATCTTCTCTCTACCTCTCATCTTCTCTCTACCTCTCATCTTCTCTCTACCTCTCATCTTCTCTCTACCTCTCATTTTCTCTCAACCTGTCTTCTCTCTACCTCATCTTCTCTCTACCTCTCTCATATTCTCTCTCATCTTCTCTCTACCTCTCATCTTCTCTCTACCTCTCATGTTCTCTCAACCTGTCTTCTCTCTACCTCATCTTCTCTCTACCTCTCTCATATTCTCTCTCATCTTCTCTCTACCTCATCTTCTCTCTACCTCTCTCATATTCTCTCTCATCTTCTCTCTACCTCTCATCTTCTCTCTACCTCTCATCTTCTCATCTTCTCTCTACCTCATCTTCTCTCTACCTCTCTCATATTCTCTCTACCTCTCTCATATTCTCTCTCATTTTCTCTCTACCTCATCTTCTCTCTACCTCTCTAATATTCTCTCTCATCTTCTCTCTACCTCTCATCTTCTCTCAACCTGTCTTCTCTCTACCTCATCTTCTCTCTACCTCTCTCATATTCTCTCTCATCTTCTCTCTACCTCTCATCTTCTCTCTACCTCTCTCATATTCTCTCTATCTATCATATTCTCTCTCATCTTCTTTCTACCTCTCTCATCTTCTCTCTATCTGTCATCTTCTCTCTCATCTTCTTTCGACCTCTCTCATCTTCTCTCTATCTCATCTTCTCTCTACCTCTCTTAATATCCCTTTTACATCTAGACAAAAACCTGTCTTCTTCATACCGTATTTTGTTTATAGCTGATATAGGTATGTGACAGGACTTCGGCAGGAAAAATATTTTCTCCAATTAGCAGACCATTACTGAATGGGAATGGATCGATCACAGTGTGGGCTGTCCAGTTCAACAGAATTAAACACAACACAATAATGTATCTCTGTCTCACACACATTACTACACACAATGAAGGAGAATTTATGTGGAACCTGCTCCTTATGATGTAGCAGCTGCCCTGTGGAACCTGCTCCTTATGGTGCAGCAGCTGCCCTGTGGAACCTGCTTCTTACACTTACAGATGTCAGATCTTAATTTGACCCGTTTCTCACTGCAGAAAATGAATCCTGCAGCAATGGGAAATGTGAATTATTCTGTGCATTATATTTAATGGACATTTTTCTAGGTGTTAATACATTTTTAGTTAGGATAAATCAAGTTAGGAATGTTAAAGTGGAAGTTATACAAACGTTGGAAGTCCTTTTAAACATTGAATACACAAGTTACATTTCCTGCTGTGCATTATTCATCTAAATTCTGTTTTAGGATTAAACCATTTTTCAATTGTTCAACACACTGTCACTGCTACTGTTGATTGGCTATTATGGTTATAAAGACTGTTCCACTTCTCAGTCAGTTAGCTTTTCATTTTAAAACCTTTATCCAAAAGCCACTTTTAAAAAGTTGAAACCCATTTGTTTGCCCAAAGTGACTCTTCTAAGAACATTCAGTTGACTGTTTCATCTCTCAGGTATATCTTTGCCCTTGTTTGCACAGATGCGATTTCTCAGTCTCTTTCAACATGTAGACAAATGTTGCTGGGAAACTTTGGAAATACGGCGGAAATTATGTTTGTTATCACCTCTGCGTATTATGCCCAGTGGCATACAGAGGCGATGTGGGATGCAGGGAGGGGTGTCGTGGTGTTTGTTATCACCTCTGCGTATTATGCCCAGTGGCATACAGAGGCGATGTGGGATGCAGTTAGGGGTGTCGTGGTGTTTGTGACTCAATGGGTCCAGTGTAATAGCGCCGTATTGTTGTCTAATCACAGCTCATCTCAGGGGACCCCTCTCATTCACTCCAATAGATAGCCTGTTTTAAATATTTAATGCCAATAACCTCTGCCTATCCTATCACTCCTCCATCCCAAGCCGAGCGTCAGCCAGAGGACGGGTGTTTAATAAGAAGATAATGAATGAATAATTGAAAGGATATCAGTCGCGTCTGCATCAGTGTAGAGCTTCAACAATGCCCAACGTGTTGTCTCCTGACGGTCGTCAAGGGCAACATACTGAGGCGTGTGCACTTGGACAAAGTCATGACAGAGACTTCCCTAGATCTGCTGTTACAGTGGGTTGGTAGTAGGAAAGTGGAGCGTCTTGTTCCATTCCAGCACACCTCAGATAGACATGTTACACTTAGCAACATGCCATAATCCATGAGTTACAGGTGTAGATTTCTGTTAATTCATGCCTGCACTGACACTTATGCTGTCCACTGGTTAATAGGTAGGTACAGTGCCTTGCGAAAGTATTCGGCCCCCTTGAACTTTGCGACCTTTTGCCACATTTCAGGCTTCAAACATAATGATATAAAACTGTATTTTTTTGTGAAGAATCAACAACAAGTGGGACACAATCATGAAGTGGAACGACATTTATTGGATATTTCAAACTTTTTTAACAAATCAAAAACTGAAAAAATGGGCGTGCAAAATTATTCAGCCCCTTTACTTTCAGTGCAGCAAACTCTCGCCAGAAGTTCAGTGAGGATCTCTGAATGATCCAATGTTGACCTAAATGACTAATGATGATAAATACTATCCACCTGTGTGTAATCAAGTCTCCGTATAAATGCACCTGCACTGTGATAGTCTCAGAGGTCCGTTAAAAGCGCAGAGAGCATCATGAAGAACAAGGAACACACCAGGCAGGTCCGAGATACTGTTGTGAAGAAGTTTAAAGCCGGATTTGGATACAAAAAGATTTCCCAAGCTTTAAACATCCCAAGGAGCACTGTGCAAGCGATAATATTGAAATGGAAGGAGTATCAGACCACTGCAAATCTACCAAGACCTGGCCGTCCCTCTAAACTTTCAGCTCATACAAGGAGAAGACTGATCAGAGATGCAGCCAAGAGGCCCATGATCACTCTGGATGAACTGCAGAGATCTACAGCTGAGGTGGGAGACTCTGTCCATAGGACAACAATCAGTCGTATATTGCACAAATCTGGCCTTTATGGAAGAGTGACAAGAAGAAAGCCATTTCTTAAAGATATCCATAAAAAGTGTAATTTAAAGTTTGCCACAAGCCACCTGGGAGACACACCAAACATGTGGAAGAAGGTGCTCTGGTCAGATGAAACCAAAATTGAACTTTTTGGCAACAATGCAAAACGTTATGTTTGGCGTAAAAGCAACACAGCTGAACACACCATCCCCACTGTCAAACATGGTGGTGGCAGCATCATGGTTTGGGCCTGCTTTTCTTCAGCAGGGACAGGGAAGATGGTTAAAATTGATGGGAAGATGGATGGAGCCAAATACAGGACCATTCTGGAAGAAAACCTGATGGAGTCTGCAAAAGACCTGAGACTGGGACGGAGATTTGTCTTCCCACAAGACAATGATCCAAAACATAAAGCAAAATCTACAATGGAATGGTTCAAAAATAAACATATCCAGGTGTTAGAATGGCCAAGTCAAAGTCCAGACCTGAATCCAATCGAGAATCTGTGGAAAGAACTGAAAACTGCTGTTCACAAATGCTCTCCATCCAACCTCACTGAGCTCGAGCTGTTTTGCAAGGAGGAATGGGAAAAAATGTCAGTCTCTCAATGTGCAAAACTGATAGAGACATACCCCAAGCGACTTACAGCTGTAATCGCAGCAAAAGGTGGCGCTACAAAGTATTAACTTAAGGGGGCTGAATAATTTTGCACGCCCAATTTTTCAGTTTTTGATTTGTTAAAAAAGTTTGAAATATCCAATAAATGTCGTTCCACTTCATGATTGTGTCCCACTTGTTGTTGATTCTTCACAAAAAAATACAGTTTTATATCTTTATGTTTGAAGCCTGAAATGTGGCAAAAGGTCGCAAAGTTCAAGGGGGGCAAATACTTTCGCAAGGCACTGTAGTGTTGACTGGGAATGCAGAGTAAATGTCAGACATGGACTCTGTTGTAGTTACTGTAGCTCACAGCCACCCACCACATGTCAAGATATAGGGCTAACATGCAAACATGACTCTTACTATTTGGGCAATGTCTAATTGACTGGTTATACAAACCGACTCCAGCTCACATCAAAACATTATACACACATAGTACCATTGTACTACCTGACACAGAAATGCCATCGTGAAGAAGTATGCACCTCTGGTTAAGACAGCATTGTTAAGATCTAAGTCACATACAAGTGGGATTCCTTGTGAATTCATTGCAACAGCATTTGTATAATTGATATATAGCCTATAGGCTTGGTCTATATACAGATGTTCACAAGGCCACACATTCTGCCTGTATCCACAACACTAGCTTGTGAGTTAGTGGGTTGGTAGTTGGAAAGCGGACCATCTTGTTCAATTCTAGCACACCTCTATTAGAGAATCGGATGATCCTACTCAGAGCTACCATAATGTCTGTTAGTGGATGTGTAAAACTTCAGTTTGAACACTCAGAACTCAGATGATAAGATTCAATCAGACGTTAGATGTTTGTATTATAGTTCTCAACCCAAATGTCACGTTCCTCTTCATTAGGGCTGTATTGATGAACACAGGGAGTCTCATTAAGAGTTGGACAGGTCTTGTTTGCAGTTCTTCTCTGATCCCTGACTACGACATTAATCAGGATAAGCCCAGAGGAGTCTATCATTGATTAAATAATCCAGTTTAGGATGCAGGTGGGCAGGACCACAGGTCCATCGTCTTCTGGCTCTCACTGTAGAAATATAGCATGAGGAATGTCTTCTCAAGGAGCTTGGCATTTCACTACATTAGAGTGTTGTGTTTGTTAAAACATACACGCTGAAGATTAGTGGTTTGCTGGACAAAAAGCCAACCTCCTGTCAATGACTCGCTATGCCCCCAAATCATTACTTTTTTCATATTCTATTTTTCATGTTCTGAAAACGGGTCAACTCCTCAAGCCAAAGCACAGATGATGTTGTTTTGATGCGTGTTTGTATTTATTTATGTGTCCTATTGAACTTTGCCGCTCAGTGCCCTGCTGAAGGGGTGGGTTCTAGCCCATAGAGGTTTAGAGAGTATCAAAGTGTGAATTTAGTACACCTAAGCTACTCTTGCTTTGGGCAGCTGCCATTTTAATCCATTTAAATCATTGATCACCACTTGGAGGGCCATTGCCAGCCTGCAATACAGCCGTCAAAATGTCATCTTGAAGGTACTTTAACGATGTTTGTTATTTTTTTGTGCACATGTGAAAAATAGGTTTGACCTAATTGGTTCAAAGTGTCTCTGCCCCTCACCTCCCTTTCCCTCTCATGTCTGCCTGTCGTTGTTTACATCATTCTGAAATTAATTAGGCATTTTATGGGTCGTTTACAGGCAGTTGAATGGCTTGTCCTTCTTGCCTTGTGAAGGACTTGTCAGGGGAGATAAAATACACATGCTCTAACAGGGCACAGTATCTACTGGTCTCACCTCCCTCCCCCCCAGCCCCTCCGCCTTCCTGTTTATGATCGCCTCTCTGAGTGTCCAGACCGATTAATCAAGCCTCTACCTCCCCGACCCAGCTCACCTTGACCAGCTCACCGTCCCTCACACCAACCCTGCGGATGGGATAGGATAAGAGCTAACGCTAACACACAGAGACACACCGCTCTGCTCCCTTTAACCACATACACCTCAGTGCTGTGATCGACATCGAGCTAGCAGCCATGCTAACAGACACAGTCTGACACAGCAGGACAGGTTAGCGTTCCAGGCAGGCAAGCAGAAAGACATGTTACACTTAGCAACATGCCATAATCCATGAGTTACAGATGTAGTATTCTGTTCATTCATGCCTGCACTGACACTTATGCTGTCCACTGGTTAATAGGTAGGTAGTGTTGACTGGGAATGCAGAGTAAATGTCAGACATGGACTCTGTTGTAGTTACTGTAGCTCACAGCCACCCACCACATGTCAGGATATAGGGCTAACATGCAAACATGACTCTTACTCTTTGGGCAATGTCTAATTGACTGGTTATACAAACCGACTCCAGCCCACATCAAAACATTATACACACAGTACCATTGTACTGCCTGACACAGATATGCCATCGTGAAGAAGTATGCACCTCTGGTTAAGACAGCATTGTTAAGATCTAAGTCACATACAAGTGGGATTCCTTGTGAATTCATTGCAACAGCATTTGTATAATTGATATATAGCCTATAGGCTTGGTCTATATACAGATGTTCACAAGGCCACGCATTCTGCCTGTATCCACAACACTAGCTTGTGAGTTGGTAATCTCAAATAGTGTAAGTGCACCCAGTATCCATACAGGGAACAAGTCCTCTGCTTTCTCTCTGTTTATCATACTGGTGTGTGATTCAGGTGTGTTTCTTGTGTGTGTTTGCCAATTCACTGGCTGAGCTTATTTTTGGGATGTGGGGTGTGGGTTTACTGGAATGTGGCTTTGAATATACATACCAGTCAAAAGTTTAGACACACTCATTACAGGGTGTTTCTTTATTTTTACTATTTTCTACGTTGTAAAATAATAGTGAAGACATCAACACTATGACATAGCACATATGGAATCATGTGGTAACCAAAACAGTGTTAAACACTGTCAAAATATATTTTATATTTGAGATTCTTCAAAGTAGCCACCCTTTGCCTTGATGACAGCTTTGCACACTCTTGGCATTCTCTCAACCAGCTTCATGAGGAATGCTTTTTCAACAGTCTTGAAGTAATTCCCACATATGCTGAGCACTTGTTGGCTGCTTTTCCTTCACTCTGCGGTCCAACCCATCCCAAATCATCTCAATTGGATTGAGGTTGGTGGATTGTGAATGCCAGGTCATCTGATGCAGCACTCCACCACTCTCAAATAGCCCTTACACAGTCTGGAGGTGTGTTTTGGGTCATTGTCCTGTTGAAAAACAAATGATATTCCCACTAAGCGTAAACTAGGTGGGATGGCGTATCACTACAGAATGCTGTGGTAGCCATGCTGGTTAAGTGTGCCTTGGATTTAAATAAGTCACTGACAGTGTCACCAGCAAAGCATCCCCACCTCCTCCTCCATGCTTCACGATGAGAACCACACATGCGCAGATCATCGGTTCACCTACTCTGCGTCTCACAAGGACATGGCAGCGGTCTAATGTCCATTGCTTGTGTTTCTTTGCCCACAAAAGTCTCTTCTTATTATTGGTGTTCTTTAGTAGTGGTTTCTTTTCTGCAATTCGACCATGAAGGCCTGATTCACGCAGTCTCCTTTGAGCAGTTGATGTTGAGATGTGTCTGTTACTTGAACTCTGTGAAGCATTTATTTGGACTGCTATCTGAGGTGCAGTTAATTCTAACAAACTTATCCTCCACAGCAGAGGTAACTCTGGGTCTTCCTTTCCTGTGGCAGTCCTCATGAGAGCCAGTTTCATCAAAGTACTTGATGTTTTTTGCGACTGCACTTGAAGAAACTTTGAAAGGTCTTGACATTTTACGGATTGACTGACCTTCATGTCTTAAAGTAATGATGGACTCTCGTTTCTCTTAGCTTATTTGAGCTGTTCTTGCCATAATATGGACTTGGTCTTTTACCAAATAGGGCTATCTTCTGTATACCACCCCTACCTTGTCACAACACAACTGATTGGCTCAAATGTATTAAGAAGGAAAGAAATTCCACAAATTACATTTTAACAAGGCACACCTATTAATTGAAATGCATTCCAGGTGACTACCTCATGAAGCTGGTTGAGAGAATGCCAAGAGTGTGCAAAGCTGTCATCAAGGCAAAGGGTGGCTAATTTGAAGAATCCTAAATATAAAATATATTTTGATTTGTTTAACAATATTTTGTTTACTACATGAATCCATATGTGTTATTTCCTAGTGTTGATGTCTTCACCATTATTGTAGAAAATAGTAAGAATAAGGAAAAACCCTTGAATGAGTAGGTGTGTCCAAACTTTTTAATGGTAACAGCAACACAACCCCTTTTGGCATTTGTCTTTTCTGTAGATGCTACCACTATATCATCAAAGGTATTGTCTAAGTGAGTTTCAGAGATTGTCAGTATATGAATGTCATCTGTTACTAGCAAGTTATACATTTCATGAACCTTGTATCTTAGGCTACATATGTTTAATGTGGGTTATTTTAGCACTTTTCTGGGATTAAAAAAACAACTTTATTTAACTAGGCAAGTCTGTTAAGAACAAATTCGTATTTACAATGATGGCGTACCGGGGAATAGAGGGTCAACTGCCTTGTTCAGGGTCAAAATGACAGATTTTTACCTTGTCAGCTCGGGGATTCGATCCAGTAACTCTTTGTTTACTGGTCCAACTCTCTAACCACTAGGCTACCTGCCGCCCCTACACTCTAACCACTAGGCTACCTGCCGCCCCTACACTCTAACCACTAGGCTACCTGCCGCCCCTACACTCTAACCACTAGGCTACCTGCCGCCCCTACACTCTAACCACTAGGCTACCTGCCACCCCTACACTCTAACCACTAGGCTACCTGCCGCCCCTACACTCTAACCACTAGGCTACCTGCCGCCCCTACACTCTAACCACTAGGCTACCTGCCGCCCCTACACTCTAACCACTAGGCTACCTGCCGCCCCTACACTCTAACCACTAGGCTACCTGCCACCCCTACACTCTAACCACTAGGCTACCTGCCGCCCCTACACTCTAACCACT
This sequence comes from Oncorhynchus clarkii lewisi, assembly GCF_045791955.1. Classification (NCBI taxonomy): domain Eukaryota; kingdom Metazoa; phylum Chordata; class Actinopteri; order Salmoniformes; family Salmonidae; genus Oncorhynchus; species Oncorhynchus clarkii. The sequence continues at coordinate 77,008,450 of NC_092147.1, read as the reverse complement.
AGGCTATCTGCCGCCCCTACACTCTAACCACTAGGCTACCTGCCGCCCCTACACTCTAACCACTAGGCTATCTGCCGCCCCTACACTCTAACCACTAGGCTACCTGCCGCCCCTACACTCTAACCACTAGGCTACCTGCCACCCCTACACTCTAACCACTAGGCTATCTGCCGCCCCTACACTCTAACCACTAGGCTACCTGCCGCCCCTACACTCTAACCACTAGGCTATCTGCCGCCCCTACACTCTAACCACTAGGCTATCTGCCGCCCCTACACTCTAACCACTAGGCTATCTGCCGCCCCTACACTCTAACCACTAGGCTACCTGCCGCCCCTACACTCTAACCACTAGGCTACCTGCCACCCCTACACTCTAACCACTAGGCTATCTGCCGCCCCTACACTCTAACCACTAGGCTACCTGCCGCCCCTACACTCTAACCACTAGGCTATCTGCCGCCCCTACACTCTAACCACTAGGCTATCTGCCGCCCCTACACTCTAACCACTAGGCTACCTGCCGCCCCTACACTCTAACCACTAGGCTATCTGCCGCCCCTACACTCTAACCACTAGGCTATCTGCCGCCCCTACACTCTAACCACTAGGCTACCTGCCGCCCCTACACTCTAACCACTAGGCTATCTGCCGCCCCTACACTCTAACCACTAGGCTACCTGCCGCCCCTACACTCTAACCACTAGGCTATCTGCCGCCCCTACACTCTAACCACTAGGCTATCTGCCGCCCCTACACTCTAACCACTAGGCTACCTGCCGCCCCTACACTCTAACCACTAGGCTATCTGCCGCCCCTACACTCTAACCACTAGGCTACCTGCCGCCCCTACACTCTAACCACTAGGTTATCTGCCGCCCCTACACTCTAACCACTAGGCTACCTGCCGCCCCTACACTCTAACCACTAGGCTATCTGCCGCCCCTACACTCTAACCACTAGGCTACCTGCCGCCCCTACACTCTAACCACTAGGCTATCTGCCGCCCCTACACTCTAACCACTAGGCTATCTGCCGCCCCTACACTCTAACCACTAGGCTACCTGCCGCCCCTACACTCTAACCACTAGGCTATCTGCCGCCCCTACACTCTAACCACTAGGCTACCTGCCGCCCCTACACTCTAACCACTAGGCTATCTGCCGCCCCTACACTCTAACCACTAGGCTATCTGCCGCCCCTACACTCTAACCACTAGGCTACCTGCCGCCCCTACACTCTAACCACTAGGCTATCTGCCGCCCCTACACTCTAACCACTAGGCTACCTGCCGCCCCTACACTCTAACCACTAGGCTATCTGCCGCCCCTACACTCTAACCACTAGGCTACCTGCCGCCCCTACACTCTAACCACTAGGTTATCTGCCGCCCCTACACTCTGACCACTAGGCTACCTGCCGCCCCAAATGCTTGATAGTTTTGATTGTTTTACTGGGAGGCTTATCAGAAGTAGACATGACTGATATGTATGTTTGAGTTGATAGTGCGGTGTGAGCTGCACACAGCAGACTTCATACTAGGGCACACCACCTCAGTGCTAACAGTATAACTCTGGGTCATAGACACATGATTACTGTATACAATAGCTATCGTATCGACAGAGGCATTCGGGGGCCATAAATTAGATTACTTTCATTATGACTTGCGATGCTCCTGGGTCAATGTACAATTCAAGGAAAGCCAATATATTGTGATAATGTATTGATCCTATAGCTTACTGCACAAACCTCATTGCTACAGAACTATTTTTAATAGGTTATTGTTGCGTAGGCTTACGTTTTTTAATTCATGTAAAAAAAAAATCTGAGCAGAAGATCTCTCCTTGCATTTTGACTGAGAGTGATCTTGACTCAGAAAAGGTTGGTGACCACTGATCTAATTGATCTACAAGAAAATAACTTGAAATCCTTACTGTAACTCTTTTTATAGATTCTACCAACAAAAGGGTTGATGATCTTGTTCGGGATGTAATGGACTTTGAACACAGTATGGATTTTACACAGTCAGAAGTGGATGTGCTAAAGGACACGAATGTCACCAGCCTGGCTGCATTCATATTCCTCTTAGATGATTTTGCTAAATTCCAAACAACACTAGACAAACTCTTTTCCAAAGAAAATTACCTGGGAAATGAATCCAGGCGAAACAACATTTTATAAATTTGAATCAAAGACGTTAAAACTGAAACTTGCCATTACACAGAAATCAAGGCAAGGATACTCCTGGCAGATCTCCCTAAACTGGACCCCGAAGTTTATTGAGATGGAGATGGCACACAGGAAAGACATGATGGACGGCCATCATCTATACTGGGGAGACTGCCCAGGTACAAAGACGAGGAGATTCTCAAGAGAGCCAAGTGCCTGAGGGTAACTAAGTTCTTCATCAATCCAGACTTCTCTGAAAAGGTACGCCTCAAAAGGAACTGCTGCCATTGAAGAACGAAGGAGAGGCAACTTCACATACCTGAAGTACGACCAGCTGGTTGTTCACCCCACCCCCCTCGTAGGCCTATGGCAGGTGACTTGGCTGTAGTTCTCTGGTCTATCACATGGATTAATTTGATTTAACACACACCTACATATTTATTGAACATTGTTTTCGGTCATGTGTTTCACCTAAGCACATGACCAAAAACACACATTGCTCTAAATGTCATGAACCTCTGAAGCCATTGTCAAGGTGCATTCCTTCAGAAGTGCACCCCTATTGATGAGACTGACACAAATGTATGGTTGTATCGGACATGAGGCATGCATTTCTATGTTTCCCTCCACTCTCTAGTTGATTCCCACTGTGTTTCTATCTCTCTTATGTGGACAGGATGTCAACCCTGATAACCTGCTCTTTAATCCATTTGATATTAACATAGCTTACGATATATAGACGCAGTTTATTTGGAACACCCATTTACCACCGGGTTTAACCCCCTTTGCCGCTAGAACAGCCTGAATTCTTTGGGGCATGAATACATTGCTCAATTGGTATCAAGGGACCTAACGTGTGCAGGAAAACATTCCCCACACCATTACACCAGCCTGTACCGTTGACACCAGACAGAATGGGGCCATGGACTCAAGCTGCTTTCTCCAAATCCTGACTCTGCCATCAGCATGATGCAACAGGAACCGGTATTTGTTGGACCAGGCAATGTTTTTCCAAACCTAAGTTGTCCAGTGTTGGTGATTGCATGCTCACTGGAGCTGCTTCTTCTTGTTTTTAGCTGATAGGAGTTGAACCCAGTGCGGTCGTCTGCTGCAATAGCCCATCTGTGACAAGGATCGACAAGTTGTGCATTCTGAGATGCCGTTCTGCACGTTATTTGCCTGTTTTTGGCCTGCCTGTTAGCTTGCACAATTCTTGCCATTCTCCTTCGACCTCTCATCAATGAGGTGTTTTCGCCCACAGGGCTGCCGCTGACTGGATGTTTTTTGTTTGTCGCACCATTCTCAGTAAACCTTAGACACTGTCATGTGTGAAAAGCCCAGGAGGCCGGCCGTTTCTGAGATACTGGAACCTGCGCGCCTGGCACCGACGATCACATTCTGCCTGCGTTATATAGCAATCCACAGCCACGTGAATCACTGTCTGTAGGAGCGATCCACTGAGTGTATGTTGATCCAGATTTAACTTTCGTGAAATTTACCAGAGATTAGTCTATCATGTGACTATTAGAATGTTAGACTACTATACAGGTTGTTAAAATGTTTATCTTATTCCAAGACAAGCTTATTCTCGACCTTTCATTTGAACGTTTGCACTCTTCCTAAAAACATGAATTGCCATTTCAGAAACATGGTTAACTGAATTGACAACAATGTCTCCTTATAATGTTGTTCACCACCGTAGAACATCAAAAGTGGGGGAGGTGTCCGTTTTTGTTCACAAAAGTTTTCAATTATTTTCAAGTGAGGACCTCACACTTACATCTGATGTTGAATTGCTTTCCATGGAAGATCCCGCCTGTTAATTTATAATTTAGTGGTAAAACAGTGGTAATTGGAGGTGTCTATCGGACATTGGTAGTTGTATTGATGTCCTTGCATCAACCTTGGATTTTATTTATAATGAGATAAAGTGTGTTTTCTATTGGGTGATAACATTAATTGATTAAAAAAATGAAAACCACTCACTACATCCGACTTTTTAAATACTTTCTAGCTATCTGTATCCCCTAATCTACAAGCCCACAAGCGTGACCAGTTCCTCTGCCATCCTTATTGATAATATTTGTACACTAAATCAGGTATACTTTATACTGACATTTCTGACCACTTTCCAATATTCCACTTCTCGTTGGCAGCTGGAAATGAACAGGTGGGAATGGATAGTAACATTAAATGTAGAATATTTAACTAAAGTAATTCTGAGTGCTTTTAAGATGTTGGTTGATGATATTTAATTGGAAACATTTTATAATCATCTCGATGTGGAGTCTGCTTACCAGACTTTTCTCCTTCAATTCTGTATTTTACCATTGCTTCCCATTAGTCAGACCTACGTAGTATGAGAGCACCAGATGGGTTCTGGAAACCTTGGTTTATAACTGGTCTAAAACAAATCCTCAGTAAAAAAAATATATATATATATATATTTAAAAAAACATTTTTTTTTTTTTTTTTACAGATTACACCCCCCTGAATTCTGCCAATTACAAAAATTATAACAACAAATGTAACCGTCTACATGAATAATTTAAACAATATAAAGTCAACTTGGAAAGTCATCATCTGTTGAATAAGAAAAAATATTCTACAGCTATCCCATCTCAATCTACAATTGAATGGAAATATGACCGATAGTGATCCTGATGTTATCTCATGTGAATTGAATAATGTTTTTGTGAATGTGGGTTCCTCTCTTTCAAAGAAAATCTGAAAAATGTATGGAAAGCCCTTGGATTACATTAATGGGCATTCCTTTTTGCTTCTGTTTGATCCACCTGATATACTGTTTAAGGGGTGATGGAGGTCATTGGTAACTTAAAGATTTCAGCAGCAAATCATGAGATTTGTGCCTCTTTTGTGAAATTGGTGTCGTCCTCGATTATTGAGCCTCTAACGTATATCTTCACCAAATCAATGAAAACTGGTATTATTCCAAAATATTTTTTAAAAATGTCAACGTTTTCACCCTCTAAATCTGGGGATCCAAGATCTTTTACAAATGATCTCCCAATATCTGTACTACCATGTTTTTCTAAAGTCCTAGAGAAACTGGTGTATAAAAGAATGTTTAAACATTTAAAACCAACACTGTATTCTATATGCGTACCAATATGGTTTTTGTAAAAACTACTCCACAGATATTACAACTTGTGGATGAAATCTTTACATCCCTGAACAACAATGAATACGCTCTTAGTATCTTTCTAGATTTATCCAAAGTGTTCTACACAGTTGATCATTAAACATGATTTGCTAAATTGCATTGTTACGGTTTTCATGATTATACATATAAATGGATATATAATTATGTTTATGATAGAGAACAATTTGTATATGCAAATGGCTGTGCATCTACCAGGGCCATGATATCCTGTGGCGTTCCACAGGGTTCGATCTTTGGACCTTTGTTATTCCTAATCTATATCAATGACCTAGCTGCTGTGTCTTCTACAGTGATGATACGACTTGATTTTATCACACAAGAATTTCGATTCACAAATCAATGAAACCAACTCAGGCATGGTCAAGTTTTCTGAATGGTTTCAGATAAACAAATTATCTTTAAATGTTAAAAAAAATCCAACTTCATTGTATTCATTGGTAAGAATTCAAAATATTGCCAAAATAATAAGAGCCAGAATCTCAATTCGTGAGATTGAAATGAAGCAGACTTCAGTCACTAGATGTTCTCGTTGATGAAAAGTTGTCCAGGAAAGATCATATTAACTTTGTCTGCAGCAAAGTGGTGAAGTCTGTTTTGTTAATTAGGCTTGCTTCTTAACACTATACTACAGCTTAATTTACCCAATCTCACTAACTGCAATTTTGTCTGGGCCAGTACATAATATGCTTCCTACCTACACAAGTTACTCATTACACAGAAGACATTTGCAAGACTAGCCACCACCTCTAACTACTTGGCTTCATCTGCCCCTCTGTTTAAGAAACTCAATACGTTGTCTGTCTACAAATACACATACCTCCCAGACAGCCTACCTAAACCCTTCAATGGATTCTTTCAGGTTAATTCCCAAATCCATTCATACAACTCAAGACACAGCGATAACCTTCACCCTCCCCACTACCACACCTCACATAGTCAATTATCTAGTCTAGAGGACGGAACCTCTATCTTCACATTGCCAAAACATCGTCATCCCTCAGTAAGTTTAAGCGTAGACTAGGGTTCAGCCTGATGATCCAAATTACCCAGTAGTCTCCTCCATGTAGCCTAACTCTCTCACACACACATAATCAAACATGTTTTTTCTTATATACTGATTGTATCATGTACGTTTGTAATTAGTATGCTCTGTTTAACTGATTGAACAAACTTTTTTTTGAACTATATTTGTATATAGTAGTGGTTATAGTGGTTTTCATTTCCCTTTTGGGTTTCCAACCTCTCATAGTTTTTTTTCATCTGTACTGTTTTGTCTTTCACTTGTTTTGTTTGGTGCGAATAAATAAAAGCTACCCCCCCCCAAAAAAACAATTACGTGTATACTGGGGTATTATGAAATCCGGACGGTATGATTTTCAATACTGTCATCAATATCGTTTGGGGCGCCCTACAGCTCGAGGGGAGGGGAGGAAGGAAATGATCTCCAGCTCATCGCTGCGGCTATGCATTTGGTTTGATAACTTGCTAGCTAAGTGGCTAGCTTGCAAGATCAAGCTTCTTGGTTGCCACAGAGACAATCATTCTCCTTCTGAATCAAGATCCCTGCAGCCCAAATTTGTTTTTTTGTGGAGGGGGGTTGTTTACGTTTGGAAAGAAATCGCACCCCTTGTGTGTACTGTCGGTAATTCCGTTTACCCTGGGGGTACATGAACGGTATAAAAAAATCTGCATACCGCCCAACCCCAATAGCCTATTACCACTGTCCAATACGGTATGTCTCAAGCAAGACTTTCTACTGAAGCTCAATGAGGAACACATTGACGATGTAAGCCTAACATTATGCATAACTGCTCTGATTTGCATAGAACAGGTGCTTACCCCCAAGCTAAAACAAGAACACTAGAAACAAAAGCCCAATAACTAACTAACTTTATTGAAGCGGAAAAAGCTTGGGAAAGTGAATACGTTTTTCTGTGTGGGTGTACGTCCGTGTTTTACGTGTCTCTCTGTGTGTGTCTTTGTGTGTATCTTTGTGTGTGTGCATGAGTGTATGGGTGTACAGTCATACACATGAGAGAGAGAGGTGTGTGTACCAGCTCTTATCTGTACTGTGTGTCTGTGTGGTCCCTATCCAGCCAGGCCCTGCCTGTCGACACTATTGTTCCCACCCTGTCTCCGTTTGTGTTTGTTTTCTTCGGGGTGTTTGGAGCACACGCCGATAAAGAGCTGCTCAGCGTCTGACTCAGAGGCTTTGTTCATCTGCCACTTCCTCATTATTAAGTTTTCCTCCCTCCTCTCTTCCCCTCTGCCTCTTTCTCCCCCACCCCTCCTACTGTTTGTCTCTTCTGCTCCCTTCTCTCTCCCTCCCTCCTTATTCCCGTCTACAGCAGCTCATGCGGGAGCGACAGCAGATGGCCAGCCGTCCCTTTGCCTCGATTGCTGTGGCGCTGGATGTAGGTGTCGACCAGGAACAGGAAGAGCTGCTGCAGGGCCTGGTGGAGGTGTGTACCTTAAATGCAGTTCATTAGCATATTGTTTTCCATGGCGATGGTGACACCCTGGAATCCAGGCTTGATACCGAGATCGCCCACAGCATTCAATGTTGTGTGTAGACACTGCAGCGTGGGTGTGAAAAAGCAGGTCTTTTTCACAACTTGAAATGCAAAACATATGTGGCCAACTCAAACAAATACTGAAGGCATTGTTGGAAATCACACAACAAAGAATATGTCCAGAGTTTAGCGTGGCCTTGTTATGAAATATGGACATTCTGAAAAGCAATTCCTTGTCTTGCTGTATTCCCTATTGGTCCATGGGTTAGGCCTTTTCACAGGCTCCTTTCCAGCACAGTTCCAGCAGCTACAGTGGATGTATAGCCAGGCCAACGCAGTACAGCTTGGCTTATCTTGGCTCGGCTAGTGTCAGTAGTTTGAAAAGGGTATTACTAGTTTGCCTCCAATATATGACTTTCTGAATTGTGTTTACTATCTCCATCTATGGGTATTGGGTATGATCTGATAATCTACCTCTGAAAATTCCTAGTGGTTGTGTGTGTTCTCCAGGTCTCTCTTTCATAAAAGATTTACTGGCTCCACCACAAATCTCTAACAGTTGCTGCCTGCCGGCCAGTCCACATCTGGCTTTAGTGAAATTGATAGTGAGTTTCGGGAGACAACTTATGCTCTGAATGCATAATTTCTGTTATTAATATAGTAGAAGCTGGTTAGCGTTTTTTGACATGAATCTTGTTTTGGAGTCTACTAGCTGGTACAGCCAAGTCATAAAATTTGATTTTAAGCCTTGCTTTTTTTTTTTACCCCCTTTTTTCTCCCCAATTTCGTGGTATCCAATTGTTAGTAATTACTATCTTGTCTCATCGCTACAACTCCCGTACGGACTCGGGAGAGACGAGGGTCGAAAGCCATGCGTCCTCCGAAACACGCTTCTTAACACAGCGCTCCTCCAACCCGGAAGCCAGCTGCACCAATGTGTGGTGCGCGATGAGACAAGGATATCCCTACCGACCAAGCCCTCCCTAAACCGGACGACGCTAGGCCAATTGTGCGTCGCCCCACGGACCTCCCGGTCACGTCTGGCTCTGGCTGCGACAGAGCGCGAACCTAGAGTCTCTGGTGGCACAGCTAGCGCTGCTATGCAGTGTCCTAGATCACTGCGCCACCCGGGAGGCCCTCTTAACCACACTGCTAACCCTAACCTCAAATTAAGACCAAAATCATGAATTTTTACTTTGCAGCTGGCCCATCTAGCGGAAATCGCTCAATTCTGCCTCCAGGAATAGACTCACCCCAATAGTAGATGGTGCTATTATACTGCATGGGCACATACCCTATGTTAGCAGTAACCCCTTAGATTAGTGATTTTCCCCCCAGCTAACGCTACTGCGTTTATCGTCATCCAACTCAGAATAGATTTTCTTGTTATTTTCATGTTTCTCCCATTTTGAGCTCCTGAAGGTGAGAAACAATGAAATGGAACGGTATCTTCACATAAAGGTTAATTAAGTAACATCTGGTGTTGCTCCACATGGACTATTTAGCATAATTGTATATTAAATAATACAATTGTTTCAACTGTCAGACTTGCTGATGAATGAGTGTATTCATCATAGGATTTCATTCCTAATTTGGACAGTTATTGTGTAACAGCGAGTTCTGGACCTGTGTTTTTTTTCTGGACAGGTGTATTTTGGCCAAATCCATTAGGAAAAGGTGTGCAGGAGGGAGTTTCAAAGGTTTGATTCCGCATTTTGATAAGCTTATTACATTTGAATTGTATGGAAAGTGGTGGAATTTGATTAAATTCCCCCAAAATAGAGACTCGGCTGCAGGAAGGGCACACACACTAAATGAAGAATGATTGGAATGGTTAGTGTGATTTATCTAAAGCAGTGTTACATTTCTGTTTAATAGACATAGCATGAGGAGGTTGGCCCATTTTGCCTTACCTGTAACCTGAACAGATGGATAACGCAGGGACTTAAAGCCCTTTCTCAATGGAGCAGTTAGCCAACGTGCGCTAAGTGGAGATGACGTTTTTAACACAGCTTCTAGATAACTGCTGAACTGTATTTCACTCTCAAGGATCCTCAACTCTTCTGAGGTGAGTAATGTCTCACACAACTCTTGTGAGACGGTGTGTTTCGTGGATTCCATCCCACACCCAGCCCCTCGTAGAGAGTTGGTTGGAGGTGAATTATTGTCTTTGGAACAAGCGAGATGAACTTAAGTCTTTCTGATGTTCTCTTCAAACACAACGTTTTAAAGACATTCTCTTTTATGAGAATCTTCAAAAAAACAGCTGCAATTATTGACATCTGGTAAAAGTCAGGCAAACAAGTGACAGTCTGTTATTTACCCAGAGAAATATAACATTTCATTACAAACCCTGCATCTGGATAAGATCAGCAAGACGAAGGTCATTGGAGGCACATATTGCTAGCAGATGTAAGATCATCTGCATTTATTAGTTTAAAATCAGATGAGTTTTCAATGAAAACCGCACAAACATAAGTTATTGTCATCAGAGTGGTTGATGGAAGACAAGCTATCCAAAGTACACACTATGAAAGAGTAGGGTTAGGTTATATGGCATGTCATTAAAAAAGCAAATCAAACGTCTTGTGTGGGTATTTTGCCTTGGCCTATAGTATGTCTATAGTAATCTATCAGGCAGATGTTAACAGTTTATGGTTATGACATGATGATTCCAATATTGTTTGTTTAAATTAAAAGTAGGGAACTTTCCAGACCATGAGTGACCTTGTTGGACTACATGTAATGAGGACATGAATAATGGGGCATTATGGCATAGCTGACCCTGTTTAGGATTTTAGACTAATCTGACAGAGTTGACTAAATCTCTGGACACATCTTTCAGGAATCACAGTTTTGAGAGAAATATTATTTAAAGTCACAGAGGGTTATCTCAAGTTAATATCCTTTACTACAGGTTTTTAGGATTTTAAAAACGTTTTTGGAGATTTTGGAGTTGGGATCCTTTGCTCCGGACAAGGGCATTTCCAGGCATAGAGCCGACATGGAAATGAATAATATTTAAAGGATTAAAAGAATTTCCAAAACCAATATTTGCCACAGAAAATTCTGCTAAATGTACATTTTAAGCTCAAATAATGCAACAATACATTTTTTCTAACTATCAAAATAGTTTCCCTGCCAGACATTCTCCGACTTTCAAGAATCCCTGAGCTAAGTTCCTGCTATTCTACACATTTGGCCATGAGGCTGAGAGAAAATGTTGCTGTTTTAAAGCTAATTTCATGGGGTTGGGAGCCTCCTAAGCTCGTGACCCCTTACAGGTGTGTGTGATACGCCAGTGAGCCTAAGGCCAAACGGGAGTGAAATAGGTCCTGGGCTCCAGTCATTTGTCCCCTACCCTCCCCTGCCGTTGATAAAGGATGTCTGGAGCTGTTATTCATCAGTGACCTGAGGGCTCTCTGTAAAACAGGCCTGTTAGAAGCACACCACACAACCTGAGTCAAGAGTTGAACGACACAATGTAAGGGCAAAATACCCCAATCTTGAGTCTATAATAACCATAGAGTGAACTACCAGCCTAGAAGGTAAATCACACTCCAGTTCCCCCTCCTCCTCTCTTGTTTTATACTGTGGCTCAAAATAACCGGGCCACAGTATAAAACAAGAGGTAACTCATCAGCATCAATCACATCTATACAACATCCGCGTAACGTCGTAAAGCCGATGAGCCGACAGCAACGAGCATCTGTAAGACTCCCGGACGCACCTCTCCTTCCGTCTCAGAGTGATATATGGCGCTGGGTGTCATAATGCTATTTAAGGGGGAGAAATTAATCAATTTCATATCTAAGGTTTTAATGCGCTGTATTTATTTTCCAATCTGGGGGATTTCATACGCTGTGGGGAGCAGTGAGGAGATAAAGAATATTTATAATACCTGGGAGGAAAAGGCTGTGTGGTTTATCAGCACTCACAAAGCCTTTCATCAGAGAGGGAGCAGGGGAGAGTGAACCCAGATCAGCACCCACAAAGCCTTTCATCAGAGAGGGAGCAGGGGAGACTGAACACAGATCAGCACCCACAAAGCCTTTCATCAGAGAGGGAGCAGGGGAGAGTGAACCCAGATCAGCACCCACAAAGCCTTTCATCAGAGAGGGAGCAGGGGAGACTGAACACAGATCAGCACCCACAAAGCCTTTCATCAGAGAGGGAGCAGGGGAGACTGAACACAGATCAGCACCCACAAAGCCTTTCATCAGAGAGGGAGCAGGGGAGAGTGAACCCAGATCAGCACCCACAAAGCCTTTCATCAGAGAGGGAGCAGGGGAGACTGAACACAGATCAGCACCCACAAAGCCTTTCATCAGAGAGGGAGCAGGGGAGAGTGAACACAGATCAGCACCCACAAAGCCTTTCATCAGAGAGGGAGCAGGGGAGACTGAACACAGATCAGCACCCACAAAGCCTTTCATCAAAGAGGGAGCAGGGGAGACTGAACACAGATCAGCACCCACAAAGCCTTTCATCAGAGAGGGAGCAGGGGAGACTGAACACAGATCAGCACTCACAAAGCCTTTCATCAAAGAGGGAGCAGGGGAGACTGAACACAGATCAGCACCCACAAAGCCTTTCATCAGAGAGGGAGCAGGGGAGACTGAACACAGATCAGCATCCACAAAGTCTTTCATCAAAGAGGGAGCAGGGGAGACTGAACACAGATGAAATAAACCTGCATCTTCAGCAACACATGTAGAAATACATGACAACACACACAAACACATGCAAACACACACCTTCCATCATTGTCAATTATTAATTGGACATAGGTTCACTTTGCAGTAACCTGTGCCTCTGTTTTCAACCAAGTTTAAAGTTTAGAAAGGAAGACAGAAGCTTGAGTCTTAGCACGTGTTGCAGTGTTATTAACTCTCACCCTTTGTCAATAGCAGCTCGGTCAGAACAAACACATTCCTCCTAATGTTCTATTTGCGTTGAACAGAAAGCCTGGACTATTACAATGGTGGCCCAAGCATATTTCAGTGCTATGATGGAGTCACCTGCTGATTCAGCTGGGTAAACTGACTCTCTTTCCCATTTGTCCATAACTATCAATCTCAGCGGAGCAAACACTGTTTACTGGTGGGAAATGGGGAAAATTCTGCAGTGATCTTCCTGGATGGTATTCTGCTTTCCATGAGTGTAGAAACCTGCCTTACTACTCTGTTTCTCCGTCCCCGTAACAGTTTGTTTATTCTGGAAACAGCAGGTGGGAGCGTTTTTACTTGTTTGAGAAACGATGCTTGTCCCCAGCTAAACTTCTTTTTTTGTAAGCTCCTCTGTTGAGCTTCTTCATTTGAAGGGCGAAATGCTGTGAGAACTAAAAATGTGGAGCTTGTTCTTGGCCGTTATGGACACAATCTTGTCTTTTTAAATATACCTGGTCACATCCTTGTGGATCCTTGTCTACCATCCAGTTTCACAAGGGCAAACACAGGCCTTCCATCTAACTGTGGTAAGCCTGCCATGTTGCGTTATGTTTTGTTTTGGGTCTGAATATCCAGCTATTTATTTCCCAGTCACGGTACTGCAATTCAAACTCTATAATTCCTCCCAGATCCACACACCATGAAGGGCTCGCATGAAACATCCATAAATAACAGCTTCAGTCTCCCCCTGAAGACCTGCACCCTGTTCACCCTGCTTTACAATCTCCTCTAAAGGTGACCTACAGGTCAGCCAGGGAGAGGCTTTGAGAGGATCAGTGGAGCCGACCCTCTGCCTTTCCTCACAGATCCCTCCCTCCATTCCTACCCTCCCTCCATTCCCTCCCTCCCTTCCTTCACTCCCTTCCTTCACTCCTCCTCCGGACCGTAATGGTTTGCCTGTCTCCTCTCCGGCTGTCTCAGATTCAACTGACCTAGCAAACGGTCACATTAAGTCTGAAACATTGGATACATCATTTTCATAGTGCTTTGCTTCGTGTTTGAGGCGAGAACAGGACAGAACATATCTGATTTACAACCAGTGCAGCGCAGGCCTGGGTTGGGTTCCAGATGTATGGGCTGGGTTCCAGATGTATGGGCTGGGTACCAGATGTATGGGCTGGGTACCAGAGGTATGGGCTGGGTACCAGAGGTATGGGCTGGGTACCAGAGGTATGGGCTGGGTACCAGAGGTATTGGCTGGGTAGCAGAGGCTGGGTTCCAGTTGTATGGGCTGGGTACCAGTTGTATGGGCTGGGTATCAGATGTATGGGCTGGGTAGCAGAAGCGTGGGCTGGGTACTACTTCTATGGGCTGTGTTCCAGATGTATGGGCTGGGTACCAGATGTATGGGCTGGGTACCAGATGTATGGGCTGGGTACCAGATGTATGGGCTGAGTACCAGATGTATGGGCTGGGTACCAGCTGTATGGGCTGGGTACAATATGTATGGGCTGGGTACCAGATGTATGGGCTGGGTACCAGATGTATCGGCTGGGTAGCAGAGGCTGGGTACCAGATGTATCGGCTGGGTAGCAGAGGCTGGGTACCAGATGTATCGGCTGGGTAGCAGAGGCTGGGTAGCAGATGTACGGGCTGGGTACCAGATGTATGGGCTGGGTACCAGGGGATGGGTACCAGAGGCTGGGTACCAGAGGTATGCGCTGGGTACCAGAGGTATGCGCTGGGTACAAGAGGTATGCGCTGGGTACAAGAGGTATGCGCTGGGTACCAGAGGTATGGGCTGGGTACCAGAGGTATGGGCTGGGTTGCAGAGGCTGGATACCAGTTGTACGGGCTGGGTACCAGATGTACGGGCTGGGTACCAAATGTATGGGCTGGGTACCAGATGTATGCGCTGAGTACCAGAGGTATGCGCTGAGTACCAGAGGTATGCGCTGAGTACCAGAGGTATGGGCTGGGTACCAGAGGTATGGGCTGGGTACCAGAGGTATGGGCTGGGTACCAGATGTATGGGCTGCGTACCAGATGTATGGGCTGAGTACCAGATGTATGGGCTGGGTATCAGAGGAATGGGCTGGGTACCAGCTGTATGGGCTGGGTACAATATGTATGGGCTGGGTACCAGATGTATGGGCTGGGTACCAGATGTATCGGCTGGGTAGCAGAGGCTGGGTACCAGATGTATCGGCTGGGTAGCAGAGGCTGGGTACCAGATGTATGGGCTGCGTACCAGATGTATGCGCTGGGTACCAGAGGTATGCGCTGGGTACCAGAGGTATGCGCTGGGTACCAGAGGTATGCGCTGGGTACCAGAGGTATGGGCTGGGTAGCAGAGGCTGAGTACCAGATGTACGGGCTGGGTACCAGAGGCTGGGTACAAAATGTATGGGCTGTGTACCAGATGTATGGGCTGGGTACCAGATGTATGGGCTGGGTACCAGATGTATGGGCTGCGTACCAAATGTATGGGCTGGGTACCAGATGTATGCGCTGAGTACCAGAGGTATGCGCTGAGTACCAGAGGTATGCGCTGGGTACCAGAGGTATGCGCTGGGTACCAGAGGTATGGGCTGGGTACCAGAGGTATGGGCTGGGTACCAGAGGTATGGGCTGGGTACCAGAGGTATGGGCTGGGTAGCAGAGGCTGGGTACCAGTTGTATGGGCTGGGTACCAGTTGTATGGGCTGGGTATCAGATGTATGGGCTGGGTAGCAGAAGCGTGGGCTGGGTACTACTTCTATGGGCTGTGTTCCAGATGTATGGGCTGAGTACCAGATGTATGTGCTGAGTACCAGAGGTATGCGCTGGGTACCATAGGTATGCGCTGGGTACCAGAGGTATGCGCTGGGTACCAGAGGTATCGGCTGGGTACCCTATGTTTGGGCTGGGTACCAGAGGTATGCGCTGGGTACCAGAGGTATGCGTTGGGTACCAGAGGTATCGGCTGGGTAGCAGAGGCTGGGTACCATATGTATGGGCTGGGTACAAGATGTATGGGCTGTGTACCAGATGTATGGGCTGGATACAAGATGTATGGGCTGGGTAGCAGAAGCTGGGTACCAGTTGGTTGGGCTGGGTACCAGTTGGATAGGCTGAGTACCAGATGTACGGGCTGGGTACCAGATTTATGGGCTGGGTACCAGACGTACAGGCTGGGTACCAGTTGTATGGTCTGGGTACCAGAGGCTGGGTAGCAGTTGTATGGGCTGGGTACCAGAGGCTGGGTACCAGATGTACTGATGATCCGTGATTATGGGATGTAAAGAGAGTGGTGAAACTGAATATGTGGGCATTTTTGACAGTGTCTCATAGAACCGCCTATTAGCACGAGGACAAGTACAAGTCATTCTGCTGTTATTGACACTGTCTTTGTGATAGGAGGAAAATGGGCTATGTCATTGTTTAGTAATGAGTCTGGGCAGGTTAACATTGACACTAGACAAGGTAATGGTTTTCTGATGTCCCATTGCAGGATGCCTAGTATCACCGAACCCTAACCCACTGATTGCCAAAATTATTGCTGCATACTATTCAGCCAACATTATTGCCAAACTGGTTATATGTGGGTGGCAGGTTGCCTAGCGTTTAAGAGCGTTGGGACAGTAACGAAAGGTCGCTGGTTCGAATACCCTAGCCGACTTGGTAAATAATCTGTCTGTGCCCTTGAGCAAGTACCCTAATTGCTCCTGTAAGTTTCTCTGGATACGAGTATCTGCTAAATGTAACTGTGTGTGTCTGTGTATCTGTCAATGACACACGGTGCCATTTTATCCAGGGTAGGTCTGACATATTCAACCATTGATGCATAATGAATCTGTTCTTGAAGAGACCTTCATCACCATTTTACCTCTACAGTCATTACACGCAATCAGGCTACAGTGAACTTGCTGCTAGCAGATGGACCTCAATAGTCCTGTGGAGCAGAGGTTATCGTTTGATTGCATTAATCAGTCCATTAGCGTGCGCTAGCTGCTGTTGTGTCAACAGAGGTGGAACTTCTAGGTCTGTGTGTGCAGGTAGGGTTATGACAGGTATAGAGGGTATAATGATGTCCAGGCAGGGTTATGACAGATATGGAGGGTATAACTACATGCAGGCAGGGTTATGACATATGGAGAGTATAACTACATGCAGGCAGGGTTATGACAGATATGGAGGGTATAACGATGTGCAGGCAGGGTTATGACAGATATGGAGGGTATAACGATGTGCAGGCAGGGTTATGACAGATATGGAGGGTATAACGATGTGCAGGTAGGGTTATGACAGGTATGGAGGGTATAACGATGTGCAGGCAGGGTTATGACAGATATGGAGGGTATAACGATGTGCAGGCAGGGTTATCAAATCAAATCAAATCAAATTTTATTTGTCACATACACATGGTTAGCAGATGTTAATGCGAGTGTAGCGAAATGCTTGTGCTAATAGTTCCGACAATGCAGTAATAACAAGTAATCTAACTAACAATTCCAAAACTACTGTCTTGTACACAGTGTAAGGGGATAAAGAATATGTACATAAGGATATATGAATGAGTGATGGTACAGAGCAGCATAGGCAAGATACAGTAGATGGTATCGAGTACAGTATGTACAAATGAGATGAGTATGTAAACAAAGTGGCATAGTTTAAAGTGGCTAGTGATACATGTTCCTAGATACATGTAAGGATACAGTCGATGATATAGAGTACAGTATATACGTATGCATATGAGATGAATAATGTAGGGTAAGTAATATTATATAAGGTAGCATTGTTTAAAGTGGCTAGTGATATATTTACATCATTTCCCATCAATTCCCATTATTAAAGTGGCTGGAGTTGAGTCAGTGTCAGTGTGTTGGCAGCAGCCACTCAGTGTTAGTGGTGGCTGTTTAACAGTCTGATGGCCTTGAGATAGAAGCTGTTTTTCAGTCTCTCGGTCCCAGCTTTGATGCACCTGTACTGACCTCGCCTTCTGGATGATAGCGGGGTGAACATGCAGTGGCTCGGGTGGTTGATGTCCTTGATGATCTTTATGGCCTTCCTGTGACATCGGGTGGTGTAGGTGTCCTGGAGGGCAGGTAGTTTGCCCCCGGTGATGCGTTGTGCAGACCTCACTACCCTCTGGAGAGCCTTACGGTTGAGGGCGGTGCAGTTGCCATACCAGGCGGTGATACAGCCCGCCAGGATGCTCTCGATTGTGCATCTGTAGAAGTTTGTGAGTGCTTTTGGTGACAAGCCGAATTTCTTCAGCCTCCTGAGGTTGAAGAGGCGCTGCTGCGCCTTCTTCACGATGCTGTCTGTGTGAGTGGACCAATTCAGTTTGTCTGTGATGTGTATGACGAGGGACTTAAAACTTGCCACCCTCTCCACTACTGTTCCATCGATGTGGATAGGGGGGTGTTCCCTCTGCTGTTTCCTGAAGTCCACAATCATCTCCTTAGTTTTGTTGACGTTGAGTGTAAGGTTATTTTCCTGACACCACACTCCGAGGGCCCGCACCTCCTCCCTGTAGGCCGTCTCGTCGTTGTTGGTAATCAAGCCTACCACTGTTGTGTCGTCCGCAAACTTGATGATTGAGTTGGAGGCGTGCGTGGCCACGCAGTCGTGGGTGAACAGGGAGTACAGGAGAGGGCTCAGAACGCACCCTTGTGGGGCCCCAGTGTTGAGGATCAGCGGGGAGGAGATGTTGTTGCCTACCCTCACCACCTGGGGGCGGCCCGTCAGGAAGTCCAGTACCCAGTTGCACAGGGCGGGGTCGAGACCCAGGGTCTCGAGCTTGATGACGAGCTTGGAGGGTACTATGGTTTTGAATGCCGAGCTGTAGTCGATGAACAGCATTCTCACATAGGTATTCCTGTCATAACAGATGACAGATATGGAGGGTATAACGATGTGCAGGCAGGGTTATGACAGATCTGGAGGGTATAATGACATGCAGGCAGGGTTATGACAGATATGGAGTGTATAACGATGAGCAGGCAGTGTTAATGCAGATATGGAGGGTATAATGATGTGCAGGCAGGGTTATGACAGATATGGAGGGTATAACGACTTGCAGGCAGGGTTATGACAGATATGGAGGGTATAATGATGTGCAGGTAGGGTTATGACAGATATGGAGGGTATAACGATGTGCAGGCAGGGTTAATGCAGATATGGAGGGTATAACAATGTGCAGGCAGGGTTATGACAGTTATGGAGGGTATAATGATGAGCAGGCAGGGTTATGACAGATATGGAGGGTATAATGATGTGCAGGCAGGGTTATGACAGCTATGGAGGGTATAACGACTTGCAGGCAGGGTTATGACAGATATGGAGGGTATAACGATGTGCAGGCAGGGTTATGACAGATATGGAGGGTATAACGATGCGCAGGCAGGGTTATGACAGATATGGAGGGTATAACGATGTGCAGGCAGGGTTATGACATATGGAGGGTATAATGATGTGCAGGCAGGGTTATGACAGCTATGGAGGGTATAACGACTTGCAGGCAGGGTTATGACAGATATGGAGGGTATAATGATGAGCAGGCAGGGTTATGACAGATATGGAGGGTATAATGATGTGCAGGCAGGGTTATGACAGCTATGGAGGGTATAACGACTTGCAGGCAGGGTTATGACAGATATGGAGGGTATAACGATGTGCAGGCAGGGTTATGACAGATATGGAGGGTATAACGATGGGCAGGCAGGGTTATGACAGATATGGAGGGTATAACGATGTGCAGGCAGGGTTATGACAGATATGGAGGGTATAACGATGTGCAGGCAGGGTTATGACAGATATAGAGGGTATAACTACATGCAGGCAGGGTTATGACCAATGTCCCGTCTAAGCTGCGCATGTGCGCTCGCTCGCAGTAGCCCCGAGTCTGCCGCGCATCTCCCCCTGGACTGCCGCACAGAAATATCAGCCCACAGAGAAAAGCACGAGATTGAATTTCACTCGACTTTGTTGGACAGTGGTCACCAACCGACTGGTTGTTCTCCAAGACATTCCTAGTCGATCGCCAAACATTTCTGTAAAAAAGCCAATAAAGCCTTGTAAAAAACGGTAAAGCCTTGTTTTGTTGCTGTTTTTTCATCTCGGGCAGTGCCTTAGACTGCTGCGCCGTTCGGGAGACCCTGAACCCATTTTGAACCATTGCATGTGTCTGAAGGTACAAACTTCCCATCGGACCCAGAGAGCAAATCAAGTGCACTATAGGTCTACCACTGGCCAACCTGATGGCTCAGATTACCGTGTCTGCAGTAATGTAGCAGACATAAAAGAAAGCTACAGCAAAGTTGATACTGTGAGATTTCAAAACATTTAAAACCATGACTAGAGAGACTGTCAACGAATACAGCAAAGAGCTGCTGTTTTTATGAGTGAGTTCATGTTTAAGTTCTTACTCAGCACTGTCAACACTTTGTATTCAACACTTTTATAAGCCATAAAATGCACATTCTTCCTATTTCCACTCAGCGCTACAACAAGCACTGCAGCAGTAATGAATATGTAAGAAAGTGTATCTTTAGGCTTGTGTTGTTATTATTAGCAGCTTGGGTCTTTTTCAATATCGAGGAATATTTTACTCTCTCTGTTCATAGGAGTAACAACATGAATTTGTGTATGAGCCATCAGCTGGAAGACGGAGGGATGTTGAGGCGGACCCTCAGTCTGCTGCTCTCTCCCTCAAATGAGACAGACCATCAGATGCAGACAGTCAGCCCAGTAAAATAAATGTTAAATGTATGCTCACTCAGCTGTGCTTCACAAGTAATACAACAATGGATCTATTACCTGTGTGATCATATAGCTTACCTCAAATTGTGTTCACCACGTTGACATTAGCAAACCGCTCACCTTCACGACGCCCTACACGCTGTCTGCCATGACCCGAACAACAATTCATTGTCAGGGCAATTCAAGGAAAGCCAATATGCAGTGATAATATATTGGTCCTATAGCCTGCTGCACAATCCTCATTGCTACATAACTATTTTTAATTGGTTAATGTTGCATAGGCTTACGTTTTTTAAGTCATGTTAAAAACTATCTGAGCGGAAGATCTCGGCTTGCATTTTGACTCAGAGAGTGATCTTGACTCAGAAAAGGTCGGTGACCACTGTTCTAGAGTTTTCCCTCACACTATCAACTTTTCCCATTACTGTGGCAGTTGTCATCAAATCAACGCAATATTAGCCACTTTCAATGCAACATCCCGAAACAAAACGAACTAGGCAAGAGATTTTGTTGTAGGCAGAACGCATCAGAGTAGGATTATATTGCCTTGACACGCACTACTCAGACCGTACTGTACACAGACCTGTGCGGCATAAACAATCAGAGCTGCAGTAGGCCCATATGCAAATAGACCATTGCAATACAGTATATGCATCTGTGCCATTTACTTTGAACTGGACTGTGTTTACAGCATGAGCGGTGGTGAGTAGATGTGCTTGTTTTGTGATTAAAGCGAGAGTTGTGTGTAGCCATGTGTGCACATTTTGTTCATATCCTCTGCTAGTTAGTGAGTTATTAGCCCAGTTATAGATAATTTGTAGTCAGCAATAGGGGAGTGATTGCTTCCTACAAGAGCACAAAATGTGTACATTTCTAGGCATCTTTGAAAAGCGAGTCCGGTAAATAGCTTCTTTTTTTTTGTTAATGAGGCAGTGTTGTATTTTGAGACAGGCTTGAATAAGCTAAGTAGCCAATATGCAGAGGGTAGCATACTTTGTCTGATTCTCTATAATAATGGTATAGGATTAATAATGCATTTTATTTTGTAAAGTGGTTTCTTGAATCAAACAGCACAACATTTTCAGTCACCTCCTTGTCTGAAGGACAAGTGGATAAACAGGTGCATGTCAATCCCTGACAGTTTTTTTCAAAAGTCTCATGGAATGTAGGCCTACATTGAACACCACACATCGGCTGCCACTGTAGGCTGAATGATAGAACAGCTATTTCCATGGGATGCATTTCCTCCATTGTTTTTGATGTTAGGCCACTCTGGTAGGTCTACATTATGATCAAATAGCCACAGTAACCGACTTGGCCACTGTTAGAACTGTAACTTAAAGTGGCTACAGCCTCAGTGTTGACAGTAAACTCGTGCTGGAAGTTGCACAGAATTTTCACAACGTTCAAGTTTGCGCTAAGCAGACCTGAAATTTGCTCAGTGCCGGAAAGGTTTTTTGAGGGAACACTGGCTATGACAGATACGACGAGTGACGTCGACTATTCTGGGCACTCAAGAAGAGCTGTAGACACGTGAAGTGGTGCTAGTGCGTCACTCATGTAACCTTGGAGACACAATGGGGGAGCTTTTGGTAATGCAGATGAGGTAGTGCTATTAGACCACGTTAGTTGAATATTCAGAGTTAAGGTCCCTTTTGACACTGGGGCTGCTTGTCATGCATTGAGCATGTTTCCTTTATCACTTGGTCTTTATTGTCCTCTGTTTGATTGAGTCCCCTTGGTCTTCATTAAATCCATACACTTTAGGCATGAAAGACTTTTGTCCTCACAATTGCCGGCATGAATAACACTTCACAGACGCGAACGCAATTCTCTCATTTGTGAGGGGGATTTGAAGGCCGAGGCCAACGCTCTGGAGTAGGGATCCTATAGACGAAGACATTTCATTCATGCCTTCTTGGAATTGCAATCTCTTTTCAAGGCCCTACTGATTACTGTGCCGTTCTTGATGTGGCCAGCTGCACAGATACACAAGGAGGAAGTGAGAAATTATTGCTGCTGGTGTGATCACCAAGGACTAGCTGTGAGTGTGCTCAGCGTGCGAGAGAGTGTGTCAAGTGAGTGAGAGTTTGGTGAGCGTCTTTTGTGTTTACGCTGAATTGCATTTTTGTGGGATGGCCCAAGAGACTATGAGAAATCCCTCGTAGAGCCAGCTATGGCATGCATGGCAATTCTTTTGACTGAATAAATTAACTGTTTTTAGGAAAGCATCCTCTGGAGTAAGGACAATATGCAGTTTACGGGGCTCCATTTCTGCGTGACTTTATCACTTTGTTTCCAGCTGGCGATGCCTGTGCAACATATAATCAGCAAACTCGTGAGACGAATTAACAAATGTAGCGTTGTGTCTATCGGTGTACAGGTGTACAGGTGTACGGTTACGCATGAGGTAACCAGACAGACATTCTTTCTGCATCAATCTATCTATACTTTTCTATTAAGACTTTCTCTTACTTCTTTGTTTCCCCCTCGTCTTGTAATCAATATCTCAGCATTTTGAAAAAAGTAGAAATCTATAATGAATTTGGAGCAAACATTCTGAAATAATGGCCTTTCTACCGTTCTGGAGTGTGGGAGGCTCTCTCCTCCCCAGTATAATGCCCAAGCACGTCTGAGGCCTCAGAAAACACATTAATCATACCCATTAATAGTGAGGGGGGGAAAGAAGTAAAAGATATACTCCACCTCGAATTAGGAGGCAAAAAGTTTGGCTCTCATGAAGCATTAGAGAGATGATTAATTTGTCGTCTGAGGCGAAGAGGAGAGGAGAGGGGCTGCAGAATAGCCTCTCCGTCCCCCAGCTTCTTAATAGGATTGTAGCTACGCTCACCGATGCACTGATTAAAATTGACATTTGCAGCAGGGTAGACACTTATTTTTATTTTTTTTATCCATCTGCAGTGTGGCTAATGAATCTGTCTGCCGAGACAACGCTCTGGCGCTCTGACTTGGGTGTTGACCATGATAAGCTCCATGAAGAGCCAGGAGATAGGCCCCGCTAGGACAGGCTGACTGGATGGAGCTGGGCCCCGCTAGGGCAGGCTGACTGGGTGGAGCTGGGCCACGCTAGGGGAGGCTGACTGGGTGGAGCTGGGCCCCGCTAGGGGAGGCTGACTGGGTGGAGCTGGGCACCGCTAGGGCAGGCTGACTGGATGGAGCTGGGCCCCGCTAGGGCAGGCTGACTGGGTGGAGCTGGGCCACGCTAGGGGAGGCTGACTGGGTGGAGCTGGGCCCCGCTAGGGGAGGCTGACTGGGTGGAGCTGGGCCCCGCTAGGGGAGGCTGACTGGATGGAGCTGGGCCCCGCTAGGGCAGGCTGACTGGATGGAGCTGGGCCCCGCTAGGGCAGGCTGACTGGATGGAGCTGGGCCCCGCTAGGGCAGGCTGACTGGGTGGAGCTGGGCCCCGCTAGGGCAGGCTGACTGGGTGGAGCTGGGCCCCGCTAGGGCAGGCTGACTGGATGGAGCTGGGCCACGCTAGGGGAGGCTGACTGGATGGAGCTGGGCCCCGCTAGGGCAGGCTGACTGGATGGAGCTGGGCCCCGCTAGGGCAGGCTGACTGGGTGGAGCTGGGCCCCGCTAGGGCAGGCTGACTGGGTGGAGCTGGGCTACGCTAGGGGAGGCTGGGATACGCTATGGCAGGCTGACTGGGTGGAGCTGGGCCACGCTAGGGGAGGCTGACTGGATGGAGCTGGGCCCCGCTAGGGCAGGCTGACTGGGTGGAGCTGGGCCCCGCTAGGGCAGGCTGACTGGGTGGAGCTGGGATACGCTAGGGGAGGCTGACTGGGTGGAGCTAGGCTACGCTAGGGGAGGCTGACTGGAGCTGGGCTACGCTAGTGGAGGCTGGCTGGGTGGAGCTGGGCTACGCTAGGGGAGGCTGGCTGGGTGGAGCTGGGCTACGCTAGGGGAGGCTGGCTGGGTGGAGCTAGGGGAAAATGAGGCCCCCAGAGGTCCTATGTACGCTTCAGGCCCACATGAAGACTTGGATGAGAGAGTTGAGTAGTGTAGTGGTGACTACTCACTCACTCATTAGACTGGTGAGTCAGTCTCTCCTGCTGCTGACTGATTCAGTATGAGCGGGCAGCTCCAGCCTGGTTAACTCTGAATAGGAACCCTGAGGTTAGAGAGTCAGCTGATATAATAACCTCTTTTACTGAGACTGATTCACTCGCGCGCCACACATTAATTACACTACCCACTGACATCCTGACTGTCAGACTTATACTTCTTGTCTGATTCAGAGCTTTGTATATGTGACTGAATCAGAGAGGTGATTGATGTCTGATTCACATAAGTGATACAGCTCAGATTCATTCTGCTCCTTGAATGTTGATTCAGAGCAGTAGGCCTACTACAAACCAGGTACCAGTGTTAGGCTTAACACCTGTTGGTTGGCTGAATCTGTAGAATGTATCCATCTGATCCATACCCTGAGCCTTCAAAGCACAGCAAATGATTCACTTTACAAGCAGCTCCTCAGTTGGATCGAACTCCCAGTTGATTCAAAGCGACTCACTCAGCTGTACCACTCCAAAGCCAGCCCAGCACATCGCTCCACAGCAGCAATGCCCACCTGTGGCTGAGCGGAAAATGAAAGACCCCTTGAAAAAATGATTGTGACACCGTTCAAATCTCCCTCTCATCCCATCATCAGGCATGTTCAGATCTCCCTCTCATCCCATCCCCAGACATGTTCAGATCTCCCTCTCATCCCATCCCCAGACGTGTTCAGATCTCCCTCTCATCCCATCCCCAGACATGTTCAGATCTCCCTCTCATTCCATCCCCAGACGTGTTCAGATCTCCCTCTCATCCCATCCCGAGACATGTTCAGATCTCCCTCTCATCCCATCCCCAGACATGATCAGATCTCCCTCTCATCCCATCCCCAGACATGTTCAGATCTCCCTCTCATTCCATCCCCAGACGTGTTCAGATCTCCCTCTCATCCCATCCCCAGACATGTTCAGATCTCCCTCTCATCCCATCCCCAGACATGTTTGTGTTATGTCTGCTCTGCTCTATCAACTGTAATAAGACCCAGAGTCTCCTGGCAAACAGCAGAACCCCTCTGTGAAGCTGATGTTTCTGTGCAGTGTGTGTTGTGTTGTGACAGGTGTGAGAGGGAGCCTGCCAGCGTCCGCGGGTGCCAGGTGCCAGCCAGGCGATGCCAGTGTGGCAGGGGGTTGTCACGGCGATGCGAGCGTCTGCTCTGTTGTAGGCCTTGTTTACGTCTTGTTTGCGAGCCGTCTCAGACAGTAAACAGGTGTTTAGAAGATGTGAGGTGGAATTTAACGGGCGGAGGAGGAGAGGGACGTCTCATCCTACTGTAGATCACAGATCTGGGAGGTTAAGGCGGAGATGTAGAGTGATGTTTCTTAGAACTGTCTTTCTGCTACTAGTTTCTCTGTTCACAATGCCTCCCCTCAGGCTATGAGCAGATACCAGGCTGAGACTAGATTGCATTACAATAAGTGTAATAAATGGCAAACCCTTCTTACATTTTCCAAATCTTATCTCACTGGCAGGAATTATTTTTTTCTATGGCAAATATTCTGGTGAGATGCATATTTTGCATTTCTGGAAATGTCACGTTGGACATGTAACAATTTGCCAGATGATACACTGGCTCCTCTCAGAAGTTCAAACCTCATGATGAACTTCTTTAGTTAACAGAAACATCTAAATGGAACCCTTGGGATGTCCCAACTCTGACATCATCCCATTCAAGTAGAAGATTTAAATGGCTACGGTAGGGGTTAAGGTTTGGGTTTCTTCATTTCTTTGAACTGGGGAAAAAACACCTAATTTTTTTTATTTTTTTTATTTTATTTTTTTATTTATTTTTTTTTACCCCTTTTTCTCCCCAATTTCATGGTATCCAATTGTTTTTAGTAGCTACTATCTTGTCTCATTGCTACAACTCCCGAGACGAAGGTTGAAAGTCATGCGTCCTCCGATACACAACCCAACCAAGCCGCACTGCTTCTTAACACAGCGCGCATCCAACCCGGAAGCCATCCGCACCAATGTGTCGGAGGAAACACCGTGCACCTGGCAACCTTGGTTAGCGCGCACTGCGCCCGGCCCGCCACAGGAGTCGCTGGTGCGCGATGAGACAAGGACATCCCTACCGAGCAAGCCCTCCCTAACCCGGGCGACGCTAGGCCAATTGTGCGCCGCCCCACGGACCTCCCGGTCGCGGCCGGTTACGACAGAGCCTGGGCGCAAACCCAGAGTCTCTGATGGCACAGCCCTTAACCACAGCGCCACCCGGGAGGCCCCATAAAAAAAAATTTAACAACTAACTGACTGATGTCGGTTCAATTGTTCGAATTCCATTTCTTTCGGGGGGTTGTGAGAGCTCAATGCACACATTGCACAATTTCTCTAGAGATAAATCAGATCCAGCCTGAACTGTGCAATGAAGTAGGGAGTTTTCAACAGGCCAATATTCTACATAGGTTAGCGCATAAAACATGGTAATTATTGATAGTTGGTATTCAGCAGTCATTAAAAAATGTCTTACTTACCTAGAAGAACTACTAAAATAGTGATTTTTTTTTCAGACAGCGTAGACAGCAGCCCTAGAGTTGAGATGATGACTTGGAATTAAATAATAAAGTCATCAAATAATATACACAACTGAAACATGTTATTAAATAATGTGAATAAATAATGGTTAATAAGTTATAAGCAGTAATGGGCAGTCACTACCATCATGGGTTGAATGTGTTACAGCATTCAACCCAAATAATCGAAACGTAAATAAAAAAAACGTGATTATTTTTTAATAATCCAACCGAAACCAAACCAACCTCAAAAAGCACCAATCGCTCAGCACCTGTGTTTAGTAATTCTGTGAAGCAGGCTTCTAGGTAAAAAAAAACAACAACATCTTGTTCTGGGTGCCCTCAGTGGCCTTTACATGGCTGCTTCTCTGCCTCCCTGCAGTTCACACTCTTCACTGTGACTGGATGGAGAAAATTACAGACTGTTTATAAAAATAAGGCAGGCATTCATACGACTATAAGGTATGGTGAAAGTAGGGCTGTGGCGGACACAAAATTTTGTCAGCCGATGATTGTCAAGCAAATAATCGCCGGTCTCAAGGTAATTGACCATTTAATTATAAACACATTTAGCATATCCTGGCTTTCACACATAGCCTACAAGCCATTCATGCAGACCTTTGGGACATCTACATTTTAAAAAGTCTAAATCCATGTAATATAGCCTACACCTTCACAATAAATCCATTATTTATTTTAGACAGGTCTAAAGAAACATGATATGAAGAAAATGTTTTTGAAGAGGGCACCGACAAAACCTATTCCCCCTAATAGATGATAAGGTTGCATGATGCGACTCTAATGATGATTTGGTAAAAAAGTCGCTTGAAAGGCATGAGCTCTGCTTTGTTTTTTTGCACAGGCTCTACACACTTCATCAACACTTGATAATGCCTCAAATTTCCCGGCGGCATCCCCTTTGTGGCTCTTTTGCGGCCAGTGACCGTTGTGCCCTTGAAGCGCCTCTCATTCACATGGCTCTCCATCACGTGATCGGGTCTTTCTCACAGGCTACAAGTGAAGACGGACATCAGGGGTGCAAACTGTGCGTGTCCTTATCCAATTCCAAGGTGCATATTGAAGATATTGGAAGAACTATCCACATCGTCAACCAACAAGATGAGTAGGCCTATCGAACAGCAAAAGCACTAGCCTATGTCAATCTACTATCCCCCATAGTACAAAAGTCAACCTATTCTGTGAGAGAAATAAATATTCCAAACATAGTCTGGGACGGTTGTGGGATCCGATAGACCCCAAATTAATACAACCACTAGCATCAAAAACACTTCTTTACGCAATGAGGCTGACTCAACAGATCAGAACGTTTAGCTTAAAATGTTTTAACTATTAGGCTATTTCTTCACATTATAAGCGCAGAAATGCGCACAGGCTAGGCTATAGCGCAAAAACACCATTATCAAATGTGACCGCAAATGCGATTATGCATGTAATGCTTGTATTTTAAAGGGGCATTTTTTTTGTGAAAATTATTTTCCCCAAACTTCAAACTCACGCGCTGCCTACAGTATGTATGCCATTTAGGCTCTACACCCCTTGTAAATCGGATTAATGTGCTTCATTTGATTTGTTATTTGGCCACTTTAGTGAAACAAACCTTATCAAAACATATAGACCTATGGGCTACGCTACATGAGGTGTGTGACTATGATTCGAAAATGTCGGGAGGAAAAGGTATTGTTTTTTCTCTTTCCCTTTTCCCCTTGTTTTTTCCCTTAAACTGGGCAACTGATAATATATAATTCACAAGTGATAGGATAATATCGTCACCCATCAGACTATTCTTGATTTAATCTCGTCTTAACATATACTAAATAATATATGTCTGAAATGTGTTTTTATTTACAATGGACCATTATCATGGACCTGTCTCGAAACAGGCTGGGGGAAAAATACATGTCATCTATGCACTTATATAGCAAATGGAGGACATTTGTCCCGTGGTTCATTTTCATGCCAGCCAGGTAGGCTACACTCCTGTTGTAAAGAGAAGTAATGTGCTTATTAGTAAAGTTGAGAAATAAATATAGAAAGCTGATGGGATCCTCCTCTTTTTAATTGAGGCCATCACTCTGTTTTCTCACGCAATAGCAGAGCCTATAGGAATGTTGCGCAACATGAGTTAAAATCTAATTGTATTTGTCACATGCGCCGAATTTAACAGGGAAATGCTTGCATACAAGCCCTTAACCAACTATGCAGTTTTAAGAAAAATACCTACAAAAATAAGAAATAAAAGTTACCAATAACTAAAGAGCAGCTGTAAAATAACAATAGCGAGACTAATATATATATATATATATATATATAAAAATATATATAATTACCTAGTCAAGTCAGTTAAGAACAAATTCTTATTTTCAATGACGGCCTAGGAACAGTGGGTTAACTGCCTGTTCAGGGGCAGAATGACAGATTTGTACCTTGTCAGCATGGGGATTTGAACTTGCAACCTTTCGGTTACTAGTCCAACGCTCTAACACCTTGCTACCCTGCTGAGGGGGCCTATATACAGGGGGTACTGGTACAGAGTCAATATGCGGTTAGTTAAGGTAATTGAGGTAATATGTACATGTAGGTAGAGTTATTAAAGTGAATATGCATAGATAATAAACAGAGATTAGCAGTAGCATAAAAGGGGGAAGGTGCAAATAGTCAAGTCTCCTGAGGGGGAATAGGTTTTGTCGTGCCCTCTTCACGGCGGTCTTGGTGTGCTTGGACCATGTTAGTTTGTCGGTGATGTGGACACCAAGGAACTAGAAACTCTCAACCTGCTCCACTGCAGCCCCATCGTTGAGAATGGGGGCTTGCTCGGTCCTCCTTTTCCTGTAGTCCACAAATATCACCTTTGTCTTGATCACGTTGAGGGAGAGGTTGTTGTCCTGGCAACCACACGGTCAGGTCTCTGTCATCCTCCATATAGGCTGTCTCGCCGTTGTTGGTGATCAGGCTTACCACTGTTGTGTCATCTGCAAACCTATTATGGTGTTGGAGTCGTGCTTGGCCATGCAGTCATGAGTGAACAGGGAGTACAGGAGGGGACTGAGCACGCACTCCTGAGGGGCCCCCATGTTGAAGATCAGAGTGGCGGATGTGTTGTTACCTTCCCTTACCACCTGGGAGCGGCCCTTCAGGAAGTCCAGGATCCAATTGCAGAGGGAGGTGTTTAGTCCCAGGGTCCTTAGCTTAGTGATGATATTTGAGGGCCTATGGTGTTGAATGCTGTAGTCAATGAATAGCATTCTCCATAGGTGTTCCTTTTGTCGAAACTCTCTTGGTAGATAGTGTGGTCTACAGCTTATCAGCTTATCATGAGATACTTTACCTCAGCCGAGCAAAACCTTGAGACTTCCTTAGATATCGTGCACCAACTGTTGGTTATAAATGTACATAGACCGCAACCCCTTGTCTTACCAGAGGCTGTTCTATCCTACTGATAGTGTGTAAACTGCAAGCTATATGTTATTCTTGACGTCGCTCAGCCACGACTCGGTGAAACATAAGATATTGCCGTTTTTAATGTCCCGTTGGTAGGGTATACGTGTTTGTAGTTTGTCCACTTTATTATCCAGCGATTGTACGTTGGCCAATAGTACCGATGGCAAAGACAGATTAACCACTCATCGCCGGATCCTTACAAGGCACCCTGATCTCCTTCCGCGATATCTCCGTCTTTCTCCTGCGAATGACGGGGATTAGGGCCTTGTCGGGTGTCTGGAGTAAATCCCTCTCGTCGACTAATTAAAGAAAAATTCTTCATCCTGTTCAAAGTCACTTTTCTGATGTCCAGAAGCTCTTTTCTGCCATAAGAGACAGTAGCAGCAACATTATGTGCAAAAAAGTTACAAATGATGCGTAAAAAAAATAAAAAAAATTGCATGGTAGGTTAAGAGCCCATAAAATGGCAGCCATCCCCTCGGCGCCCCTCCGGCGTTCATGGGGCTCTCATGAAGTGTTTGATTAGATTTTCGATTACATTTGTATTGATGTCTGAGTGATTAGAGGGACAATAGAGTGCTGATTACCTGGCAGTTAGCAGGTTTGGTAGGCAATTAATGACCATCAGCAGCATCAGAGCTTGGAGAAGCCTAATTACCATGACTAAATGGTCACGTGGAATTTGACCGCCTTCATGACTCGTGACCGCCAGTGTGGCAGTAAATACGGTCACTGCAACAGCCCTAGTCATCATACCAGGCTGGTGTTGTCTATGATAGACTGTTGTTATGTGACTAGCATCTGCTTGGGCTTTGTGTTTGTTTCGGTTTTGTTTTGGGATGTTTTTGTTTGTACAAGTACAGTAGTGTTAAAATGATGGCGTATAGCTGGAAGACACTGACAGCACGGAACAATAATTCACAACAGCAAGAATTGGAAGAATTGGAATGAGGACAGAGTAAAAGAGAATTAATATCCTCTATGTTCATCCTGCCCCCCTCTCTTTCTCTCTCTGTTCATCCTGCCCCCCCCCCCCCTCTCTCTCTCTCTCTCTCTCTCTCTGTTCATCCTGTCCCCCCCCTTCTCTCTCTCTCTCTCTCTCTCTCTCTCTCTCTCTCTCTCTCTCTCTCTCTTCATCCTGTTCCCCCCCTCTCTCTGTGTTCATCCTGTTCTCCCCTCCCCCTCTCTCTGTCTCTCTCTCTCTCTGTTCATCCTGTTCCCCTCCCCCTTCTCCCTTTCTATCTGTGGAAGAGTCTCCCCTTCCCTACTAAACATATTCAATTAGACAAAACACACACACATTTACAAGACATTTCTCCCTTCCAATGACCTGGAATGTTTAGAT
Source organism: Oncorhynchus clarkii lewisi (assembly GCF_045791955.1). NCBI lineage: Eukaryota > Metazoa > Chordata > Actinopteri > Salmoniformes > Salmonidae > Oncorhynchus > Oncorhynchus clarkii. The sequence continues at coordinate 76,976,556 of NC_092147.1, read as the reverse complement.
GGGTCAGACAAAGCCAACTTCAAAGACTCATAACACACTAACACATGGCTAAAACCTTTCTAATATAGAAAATAATATAGAGCAACTAATATAGAGAATAATATAGCGACTATAGAGCAACTAATATAGAAATACCTAATATAGAGAATAGTATAGAGAATATAGAGCAACTAATAAAGAAGTATATAATATAGAGAATAATATAGAGAATATAGAGCAACTAATATAGAAATGTTTAATATAGAGCAGCAGTGCCGCTGAATCAACCCTCCTATTTAATGTGGCCTGCACAGATGCGTTTCAAAGTGGAGGAGAGCTTGATTTCATCACTTCTTATATTTGTGAGAGATATTGACACGTTGAATGCACCGAGCTGTCTGATTAAACGACTCGCACACAGCTCGGACACCCATGCATACCCCACAAAACATGCAACCAGAGGTCTCTTCACAGTCCCCAAGTCCAGAACAGATTATGGGAGGCGCACAGTACTACATGGAACTCTATTCCACATCAAGTAACTGATGCAAGCAGTAGAATCAGACTGAAAAAACAGATACAAATACATGTTATGGAGCAGCAGGGACTGTGAAGACACACACACACACACAGACCTAACATGCACACTATATACACACATACACATGGATTTTGTGTTGTAGATAAGTGGTAGTAGAGTAGTAGCCTGAGGGCACACTCTTAATGTGTTGTGAAATATATTGTAATGTTTGTAAAATTGTATAACTGCCTTAATGTTGCTGTACCCCAGAAAGAGTAGCTGCTGCCTTTGCAGGAACTAATGGGGGTCCATAATAAATACAAATACAAAAATACATAAGTGAGCCAAGGAGCCCGTGTTGGAGAGCAGAGATTTTGGGACCTGCTGCTTCCTAAAGAGGGATGTCAAATGGATAAGCACACTGGTCAATGGCTTGTGAAATGTGCAGAGGCTTTCTGATCAGCACCATTTCCTCCTCCTCTGCAATCTCTCCAGGGGATTGGACATGGCAATTTTCTGCCCTGCGGGGGTAGGCGTGCGTGGCTGGACTGATCCGCTCAAGGGGCGCCACAGGGGGGTTACTCTCCACACCCCAGAGGGACTATAGCATGGCCAATGTACCTACTGGTGAACATGTTACAGTGTCATCGTAATGTGACAGTAGTATGTCTCCTGAGGGGTATAGGGTGCAGGGGTGTGAGCATTATTTAGAAAGCTCTATCTGTACTGACCTGCCTTAACAAATTATAGAATCATTTCATTTTCATACACTATATGAGGTTCATTTCTTGTTATCTCATTACTCTTCTGGTAGTATTATAATAATTGAATTACAAGATCCTTAAAACTGTATTCATTGACTTCAGTAGCGCGTTTAACACCATCCAGCCACACCTACTGGTGGATAAACTGGGGAAATTTGGTGTCAACTCTCTCCTGATCAAGTGGAATAGTTTCCTTGTGAACCTTACTCAACAAGTGAAGTTTAACTCCGCCATCTCTACATCTAGAATGGTGAATACAGGAGCCTCTCAAGGTTGCATACTTTCACCAATACTGTACACACTGTACACAAACGAGTGTCAAGCCTCTGACGCAGCCCACAAGTTGTTTAAATATGCCGATGACACCGCTGTCATGGGTTTCCTCCACCCAGACCAAGCCTCTCTTCAAGGTTTTGACAGAGAAACTGCAAAATGTGTCCAGTTGTGTGCAGATTACTTTCTTGAAATAAACAAAAGAGATTTTTGATTTCAGAAGAAATAAAACTCCACTGCCCCAACGAAGCTCAGTGGGGAATCAGTCGATAGAGGGACCACATAGAAATACCAAATAGACAATTATATACCCAAATAGACAATAACTGAAATTCAATGACTGTGCCTTTGCAAAGATAAAGAAATTGTAACAGAGTGTGTTTTTTTTAACGCAAAATTAACCATTTTAATGTCGACCGCCATATCTATCAAATGTTCTATAAATCTGTCCTGCAGAGTGTTCTGTCCTGCAGAGTGTTCTGTCCTGCAGAGTGTTCTGTCCTGCAGAGTGTGCTGTCCTGCAGAGTGTGCTGTCCTTTGGTCTGATGTGCGTGTTGAGGAAACCAGACCAAGTCATGCTTCAGCGGGAAGGATCATTTTTGGTATAGATTTAGAATCAGCCACCAACCTGGACACAAAACTCATCCTAGTAAAACTTGAAAGCAGAACTCAGTCACAGCAGCAGCCGGACAAGGGGAAAGAGACTTCTTCAATAGGAAATCAAAACAGAAAGATATGGGGACTCTTTCATTGCAACAGTCCCTCGAGTATACAGCATATTGCACTTTCACTTTAAATGTGTAGCTATAGCACTTTGAATGGTAGTGTGTAATGTAGTGTTCATGTTTTATGTATGTCTTTTTAAGCACATGACCAAGTTGATCTGAATCTGTATCTGAATGATACCTAATATTGTGGCCATAGGGCTTGTTTTCCCAATACTTCCTGTTTTATTTATGAGGGCTCCTCTAATTGACCAGTCTGTCTGAATTAGACCTCTTTCTAGCCCACCCCTTTCTCCTCCCTCCATCTCCTTCCCTCCATCTCTCTCCCCACATCTCTCCTCCCCCCATCTCCCTCGCTCATTCTCTCCCCACATCTCTCCTCCCTCCATCTCTCTTTCCTCCCTCCATCTCTCTCCCCACATCTTTCTTCCCTCCATCTCCCTCCCTCCATCTCTCTCCCCACATTTCTCCTCCCTCTATCTCTCTCCCCACATCTCTCCTCCCTCCATCTCCCTCCCTCCATCTCTCTCCCCACATCTCTCCTCCCCCCATCTCCCTCGCTCATTCTCTCCCCACATCTCTCCTCCCTCCATCTCTCTTTCCTCCCTCCATCTCTCTCCCCACATCTTTCCTCCCTCCATCTCTCTCCCCACATCTCTCCTCCCTCTATCTCTCTCCCCACATCTCTCCTCCCTCTATCTCTCTCCCCCATCTCTCCTCTCTCCATCTCGCCCTCCCTCCATCTCCCCTCCCCCTGCATCTCTCCTCCCCCTCCTCCCCTCCCCCCATCTCTTTCCTCCCCCTCCTCCCCTCCCCCCATCTCTTTCCTCCCCTATCTCTCTCTCCTCCCTCAATCTCTCCTCCCTCCATCTCTCCCTCCCCCATCTCTCTTCCCCTATCTCTCTCCTCCCTCCATCTCCCCACCCTCCATCTCGCCCTCCCCCATCTCTCTTCCCCTATCTCTCTCCTCCCTCCATCTCTCCTTCTTTCACCTCTCCAGCTAGAAAACAACAAGCTGTTTGGAGATCCATTATCACTCAAAGGACATTAAAAGAGAATTCATTCCAGATTGCTGTGAGATGTGGGTACAAATCTATGGTGATTAAAATGTTGTTTTCTTGTTCTTATTTCAGGCTCTTGTCTTGTTAGGGTGAGTCAGGTGATTAAATGTTACGTGACTGTTGACTGAGTCTTTCATCATGTCCTTCCTGGTGTAGGATAAGACTGAAACAAGATGGCTTTTGGCATCTGGCTTTGGTTTGGGGGTTTATTTTTTTGCCAAGTCAGAGCGAGCCAGCCAGGTGATTAAACATTGTATGAATGTTGCAGGGATCTCAGTGTCTCCCCTCTCTGTAGACTATAAGACTGAAACAAGATGCGGATTTGGAACACAAGGCCATATTCTATTGTGCATTTTTCAGACACCGTAAGACTGGAATGTATGTGTGTGTGAGTATCTGTTCATGATACATATGTAAGTGCTTCTGCAGGCATTCAGCAAAGTAGTTTATGTGAAAGGTATGTTAATGAAAGCGTAGAAAGGGTGACATTATTATAGCCCAGCGAAAGTTGAATATGCTCTGAGAGTAATATATTCTCCTTTGTTTTGTGAATGCATTAATTCAGCCTGCCTGATGATCAAAGCCACACAAACACACACACACACAGCTGTCTAAGAATGGCAGGCATCTGCATTTGATGGCATTTTATATGGGGAGGAATGAGAAGATTTAACAAAGCATTTGGTATTCATCGGCTTTTGATTAAGTGGGATGGTTTGAGCCATGTCTGAATCAGAGAGGAAAGCTTTAACTACCTACCTGTGAGGTCAAATGTTGACCCAGAATACATATATTTGCATGATTCTTTTCTCTGATTGGCTCGAGGGGTGAACCTTTTCGCCCTTGCCGTTTATTGCGTCTGAATGAGAGGATATGTACGTGTCCACTGACAAGTGACCCACATACACTACATTAACTCTAGTAGGGGACAGGATGAGACCACACACATCTTAATGCCCAGACCACTAATCTCTCTCACTCTCTGTTTCTGTCTCCCTATCTCTCTGTCTCTAAACCACACACATCTTAATGCCCAGACCACTAATCTCTCTCTCACTCTCTGTTTTTGTCTCCCTATCTCTCTGTCTCTAAACCACACACATCTTAATGCCCAGACCACTAATCTCTCTCACTCTCTGTTTCTGTCTCCCTATCTCTCTGTCTCTAAACCACACACATCTTAATGCCCAGACCACTAATCTCTCTCTCACTCTCTGTCTCTGTCTCCCTATCTCTCTGTCTCTAAACCACACACATCTTAATGCCCAGACCACTAATCTCTCTCTCACTCTCTGTTTTTGTCTCCCTATCTCTCTGTCTCTAAACCACACACATCTTAATGCCCAGACCACTAATCTCTCTCTCACTCTCTGTTTCTGTCTCCCTATCTCTCTGTCTCTAAACCACACACATCTTAATGCCCAGACCACTAATCTCTCTCTCACTCTCTGTTTTTGTCTCCCTATCTCTCTGTCTCTAAACCACACACATCTTAATGCCCAGACCACTAATCTCTCTCTCACTCTCTGTTTCTGTCTCCCTATCTCTCTGTCTCTAAACCACACACATCTTAATGCCCAGACCACTAATCTCTCTCTCACTCTCTGTCTCTGTCTCCCTATCTCTCTGTCTCTAAACCACACACATCTTAATGCCCAGACCACTAATCTCTCTCTCACTCTCTGTTTTTGTCTCCCTATCTCTCTGTCTCTAAACCACACACATCTTAATGCCCAGACCACTAATCTCTCTCTCACTCTCTGTTTCTGTCTCCCTATCTCTCTGTCTCTAAACCACACACATCTTAATGCCCAGACCACTAATCTCTCTCTCACTCTCTGTTTTTGTCTCCCTATCTCTCTGTCTCTAAACCACACACATCTTAATGCCCAGACCACTAATCTCTCTCTCACTCTCTGTTTCTGTCTCCCTATCTCTCTGTCTCTAAACCACACACATCTTAATGCCCAGACCACTAATCTCTCTCTCACTCTCTGTCTCTGTCTCCCTATCTCTCTGTCTCTAAACCACACACATCTTAATGCCCAGACCACTAATCTCTCTCTCACTCTCTGTCTCTGTCTCCCTATCTCTCTGTCTCTAAACCACACACATCTTAATGCCCCGACCACTAATCTCTCTCTCACTCTCTGTCTCTGTCTCCCTATCTCTCTGTCTCTAAACCACACACATCTTAATGCCCAGACCACTAATCTCTCTCTCACTCTCTGTCTCTGTCTCCCTATCTCTTTGTCTCTAAACCACACACATCTTAATGCCCAGACCACTAATCTCTCTCTCACTCTCTGTCTCTGTCTCCCTATCTCTCTGTCTCTAAACCACACACATCTTAATGCCCAGACCACTAATCTCTCTCTCACTCTCTGTCTCTGTCTCCCTATCTCTCTGTCTCTAAACCACACACATCTTAATGCCCAGACCACTAATCTCTCTCTCACTCTCTGTCTCTGTCTCCCTATCTCTCTGTCTCTAAACCACACACATCTTAATGCCCAGACCACTAACCTTCTCCCTTTCTCTCTCTCTCTCTCGCTCTCTCTCTCTCTTGCGCGCTCTCTCTCTCTCTCTCTCTCTCTCTCTCTCTCTCTCTCGTCCCAACCTGTCCATGTAATAGTATTCATTATGATCTAAAAGGCACAACTGATCGTAGATCAGCACTCTTTGTGGATGCGGGTCCTGATATCTTTTTTGTATGTCAGTTTGTAAGAGCCTCTGAGTGGCTCTGGCACTTTGTCTACATCTGGTGTCGCCCTTGAATGCTAACGTTACCTGCAGATTGATGTTTACCGGAGGCCTTGCAGACAGAGTTTAGCGCCCTCTCTGAGTTGAAGGACCTCTGGAACTGATTAGTCAAACAGAATAGATGTGAGTGTGAGTGAGAGTGAGTGAGTGAGAGTGAGTGAGTGAGAGTGAGTGAGTGAGTGAGTGAGTGAGTGAGATTTATACTGCATTCTCTGGGGGTTTTGGAAGGTAAAGTTAGAAATGTCCCGGTGAGTTTTCTCAAACCCGTGTTTCTTGTCTGAGTTGAACAATCCAACAGCAATCTATGACCTCTTCAACACTTCATTATAAGAAAACCACCAAAGCAGAAAGGAATAGTAAAACAGGAGGACAGCAGAAAGGAATAGTAAAACAGGAGGACAGCAGAAAGGAATAGTAAAACAGGAGGACAGCAGAAAGGAATAGTAAAACAGGAGGACAGCAGAAAGGAATAGTAAAACAGGAGTACAGCAGAAAGGAATAGTAAAACAGGAGGACAGCAGAAAGGAATAGTAAAACAGGAGTACAGCAGAAAGGAATAGTAAAACAGGAGGACAGCAGAAAGGAATAGTAAAACAGGAGGACAGCAGAAAGGAATAGTAAAACAGGAGGACAGCAGAAAGGAATAGTAAAACAGGAGGACAGCAGAAAGGAATAGTAAAACAGGAGGACAGCAGAAAGGAATAGTAAAACAGGAGGACAGCAGAAAGGAATAGTAAAACAGGAGTACAGCAGAAAGGAATAGTAAAACAGGAGTACAGCAGAAAGGAATAGTAAAACAGGAGTACAGCAGAAAGGAATAGTAAAACAGGAGTACAGCAGAAAGGAATAGTAAAACAGGAGTACAGCAGAAAGGAATAGTAAAACAGGAGTACAGCAGAAAGGAATAGTAAAACAGGAGGACAGCAGAAAGGAATAGTAAAACAGGAGGACAGCAGAAAGGAATAGTAAAACAGGAGTACAGCAGAAAGGAATAGTAAAACAGGAGTACAGCAGAAAGGAATAGTAAAACAGGAGTACAGCAGAAAGGAATAGTAAAACAGGAGGACAGCAGAAAGGAATAGTAAAACAGGAGGACAGCAGAAAGGAATAGTAAAACAGGAGGACAGCAGAAAGGAATAGTAAAACAGGAGGACAGCAGAAAGGAATAGTAAAACAGGAGGACAGCAGAAAGGAATAGTAAAACAGGAGTACAGCAGAAAGGAATAGTAAAACAGGAGGACAGCAGAAAGGAATAGTAAAACAGGAGGACAGCAGAAAGGAATAGTAAAACAGGAGGACAGCAGAAAGGAATAGTAAAACAGGAGGACAGCAGAAAGGAATAGTAAAACAGGAGGACAGCAGAAAGGAATAGTAAAACAGGAGGACAGCAGAAAGGAATAGTAAAACAGGAGGACAGCAGAAAGGAATAGTAAAACAGGAGGACAGCAGAAAGGAATAGTAAAACAGGAGGACAGCAGAAAGGAATAGTAAAACAGGAGGACAGCAGAAAGGAATAGTAAAACAGGAGGACAGCAGAAAGGAATAGTAAAACAGGAGTACAGCAGAAAGGAATAGTAAAACAGGAGGACAGCAGAAAGGAATAGTAAAACAGGAGGACAGCAGAAAGGAATAGTAAAACAGGAGTACAGCAGAAAGGAATAGTAAAACAGGAGTACAGCAGAAAGGAATAGTAAAACAGGAGGACAGCAGAAAGGAATAGTAAAACAGGAGGACAGCAGAAAGGAATAGTAAAACAGGAGGACAGCAGAAAGGAATAGTAAAACAGGAGTACAGCAGAAAGGAATAGTAAAACAGGAGGACAGCAGAAAGGAATAGTAAAACAGGAGTACAGCAGAAAGGAATAGTAAAACAGGAGTACAGCAGAAAGGAATAGTAAAACAGGAGGACAGCAGAAAGGAATAGTAAAACAGGAGTACAGCAGAAAGGAATAGTAAAACAGGAGGACAGCAGAAAGGAATAGTAAAACAGGAGTACAGCAGAAAGGAATAGTAAAACAGGAGTACAGCAGAAAGGAATAGTAAAACAGGAGTACAGCAGAAAGGAATAGTAAAACAGGAGTACAGCAGAAAGGAATAGTAAAACAGGAGGACAGCAGAAAGGAATAGTAAAACAGGAGTACAGCAGAAAGGAATAGTAAAACAGGAGTACAGCAGAAAGGAATAGTAAAACAGGAGTACAGCAGAAAGGAATAGTAAAACAGGAGGACAGCAGAAAGGAATAGTAAAACAGGAGTACAGCAGAAAGGAATAGTAAAACAGGAGGACAGCAGAAAGGAATAGTAAAACAGGAGGACAGCAGAAAGGAATAGTAAAACAGGAGTACAGCAGAAAGGAATAGTAAAACAGGAGTACAGCAGAAAGGAATAGTAAAACAGGAGGACAGCAGAAAGGAATAGTAAAACAGGAGGACAGCAGAAAGGAATAGTAAAACAGGAGTACAGCAGAAAGGAATAGTAAAACAGGAGGACAGCAGAAAGGAATAGTAAAACAGGAGTACAGCAGAAAGGAATAGTAAAACAGGAGTACAGCAGAAAGGAATAGTAAAACAGGAGGACAGCAGAAAGGAATAGTAAAACAGGAGGACAGCAGAAAGGAATAGTAAAACAGGAGGACAGCAGAAAGGAATAGTAAAACAGGAGGACAGCAGAAAGGAATAGTAAAACAGGAGGACAGCAGAAAGGAATAGTAAAACAGGAGGACAGCAGAAAGGAATAGTAAAACAGGAGGACAGCAGAAAGGAATAGTAAAACAGGAGGACAGCAGAAAGGAATAGTAAAACAGGAGTACAGCAGAAAGGAATAGTAAAACAGGAGGACAGCAGAAAGGAATAGTAAAACAGGAGTACAGCAGAAAGGAATAGTAAAACAGGAGTACAGCAGAAAGGAATAGTAAAACAGGAGGACAGCAGAAAGGAATAGTAAAACAGGAGGACAGCAGAAAGGAATAGTAAAACAGGAGGACAGCAGAAAGGAATAGTAAAACAGGAGGACAGCAGAAAGGAATAGTAAAACAGGAGGACAGCAGAAAGGAATAGTAAAACAGGAGGACAGCAGAAAGGAATAGTAAAACAGGAGTACAGCAGAAAAGGTAAACCTCCATTCAGCCCAGCAAACTTCTTAGGCCTCTATTCCTCCCATGTTTAAGTCCCTGGGAATTGACCACTTTTCTCTTGGAAGGGACAGGCGCTAATCAAACAGAGCTTTATCTACACTGAACAAAAAGATAAATGCAGCATGTAAAGTGTGAGCTGAAGTAAAATATCAAATACATTTTCCATACACACGAAAAGCTTATTTCTCTTAAATGTTGTGCACAAATTTGTTTACATTCCTGTTAGTGAGCATTTCTCCTTTGCCAAGATAATCCATCCACCTGACAGTTATGGCATATCAA